>NC_067230.1:27453817-27661317 GCF_019924925.1 Ctenopharyngodon idella
CTGCTGAGGGACGATAGGTCTCAGCGCAGCTTGCTGACTGGGCCCTCGCTGCTGTTGTTGATTGGCTGGGCCTGGTAGTCGGGGAGATCCAACGGATGGTGGCACAGGAGGAGGAGTATCCCCTAAGCTTCCTGACATTGCTCTCTGGGTCTGGCATGTCAAACACAGCCATTCTTTTTTCTGAAAATGAAAGGCAAACATGAAATTAGTATCATGAAACAATTAAGATGTAAAGGTGAAAAAACTGCAGACAAGGTGAAAGTGTCAATAGTCAGATTACATGTGATTTATCGCATCACTTGCCTTCGCTGGCATTCTCTCTTTTCTCTCTGCCTTTGTCACACAACTACTGTAATTCAAAAGGGATTTGGTCAAGTCGAGCAAGCAAGCATAATTGGGTTCTGGCCAAGACTGCGACCTTTTCTCAAAGGCCTTGCTGACTCTTTTCAAAGCCACTGTGTTTAACACACACAATTATGTAGCCTCTGGTAAGTCCGGTAAGACACACAAGCTCAGAATGATGGCTGATTCCACCCACAGCAGGAGGCTCCTGTGCGTTCAAAACCACAAAGCATTTAATTAAACAATTTAGGAGTGTAAGACTATAAACGAATGATCATTATAAAAGCATTTTGCTTTAAAATTTAGATCAAGAGCTCACAAAACAACATTTGGATGAACTGCATACCAGATTTTCATTTCTAGCACAATGCTCAGAAATACATGTTGCAAACACTGACTGTGCAGTACATACTCTTTTAGGGCTGCCCTCGACTAAAGATTTTTCTAGTCGACTATTAGTCATTCATTTAAGCCATTAGTCGACTAATCGCAGACTTATATTAAAGATGAAGTTACCACGCCATCTCAATAGTAGTGGATGTACCTTTAAAGAGAAATGTGCCTTTCGTATGGATTACATAATCAGAGAGTATTTGTTTTCTATTCGAATTGGTTCATTTAAAAGAAAACATTTCAAGTGCTCTATAGATATATTTCTCATGTATGTGAGGCAAGTAGACGCCTATACCCTGAGTTTCGGTTCGGACCGAACCAGCAGAAAGTGCATCCTGTTTGTTTTCTTTATTGTATTAAACACAACGTTTTGTTGTTATTGTGCGATTCCACAAATAAAAGACCCTTTACAGTTTCAAATGACTCTTCCACTCTTATCTGTATGACCAAAAATGACAGAGTATTTTAAGTTGTTTCCCGTTATCAGGAAAAAATGCAATTTTCATTTTCCATGTCATGCAGTAAGCACGCTATACTTTAGCCTCCACACTCCGCACAAACACTTGGATTTGCGTTAATGTTAGAGCGAGCAGCCATGTAAAGTTGCTACTGCTTACATGTTTCAAATGATAAGCCATATTTGAGGTTGACGGATGATATGCAAAAGTTTGCATTTCCTGCCTGACATACTGTAATTACCACAAGGACTCGCCATTAACGTCCTCAAGGACTGTGTGACTTTGCCACTTCCTGTGGAGTTTTTCCCCCCTGCGACTAACCGACTAATAAAATTTTGGTCGACTAAGCCTCTTCTACTCTACTATTAGGCGGCAGCCCTATACCATTTAATAGCTACACATATGAAACACATAACCCAAAAAGGACAAATGGAATATATAAACTGACATCTAGGACACCTGACTTCATAAACCCAGACAGTGATATGCATAAAGATTATAGATCTCATAAAACAGTTAAAAAAACATTTGCATTTTTATAGTTAAACTCACTACAGCAGTGATGCAATAATTCCTTCTTCTGCAACATCATAGAAAATATTCAGCATAATATAGCAGCAAATAGTACACCAGCACACACACACACAAAAAAAAAAACATCTATACTGAATGTTATTGTCTTTAACAGCCATGGGTTTACAGGTAGTTATAAAATCAGTCTTAAAGAACACTAAAACCATACAGATATACTGTAGATAGGAGATTACTGTAGATAGAAAAGTCCTCGATAAGTTTAATGAGTCTCATGAGAACAGCAATAAACAGCAAAACTACTCCTCCTAGTCCTAAATACAAAAGAGAGTGCATTTTCAAACTGCTGTGCCCCTCTGTCATTTCTCAGTTTTCTGGTCAGACTCATATACTTTCACATTACTTGGCAGAGGGCTTGCAGATATGGTAGCGTTTGCTTACTGGGTTTTGTTTCTATTCAATGACTGAGGTTTGTTAACTCAGGTTGATAAACAAGCAGTACACCCCATGGGGTTCTGTTCCAATCTACACTGATGCAACTGCTCGTACATCTCTGGTGCACACAAGCATTCACAAACTACCACAACCTGCATCAGATATTGCTCACTAATGTAAACTGGGCTAAAATAGAAGTTAATTATCCAAAGATGTTTTAGCATGTTGCTATGCAGTGGCTAGGGTGTTCTAGGTGGTTGCTTACTGGCAAAAGACAAAGAACCCACCACCATTTTCTATGATATTCTGGTCCCTAAATATTACTTGGATGCCTCAATGAAAATTTTATGGGAGTCATATGCTGAAGTTTAAGAGATTTTACAAAGTAAGAGCAATTTTAATACATCCTAAAAATGTAGCTAAACTTGTAACTTCATACAAATTATCCCATGAAAATCTCCAAAACCAGGCAGTTGAGAAGAGAAAGAAGCTTTCTGCAGTAAGTAAACTACTCTTCTTTTAACAAAATTCAGACAAAATGTATGTGCACACAGTTTTGCTTGACTACCGGAGCGGGTCAGGATGAATTCTGGGGAGAGGCTGAGGAAAGGAAAGGTTTTGCCATGCGAGACAGATGCCTTTTCTTTTTGATTCTACTTCCCCCCCCCCAGTGCTCCACACTGAAGCTAAATATAAACAGGTGCAGCGTTCACTCAATGCTTGTGCAAAGCTCACAAAATGCTCTGCCATCTGTGCCTTTCTGCTTTTTATATGCTGCGTTGAAGCGAGATGGACGTTGTGTGAGTGTAGTCATTTGTGAGGTGTGCTTTTAGCATAATGAACGAAGCAGAGGTAATGCAGTGTGTGTCTGTGAAGAAAGCCCAAGAAAAATTGCAACTGAATTCTCATTTTAGAGAAAATGATCTGTGAAGCTCAACTCAGTTGGACTGGCCAAATTTACATGAATGCTTGATTTCAGCCACATCTAAAGCAATCTTTTTTATTATAATTATTATTTTTGCATACAAAGCCAACTGGCTCAAAAATCTGAATGGGGCACGTGTCTCCTCAGCTTAAAGGGTTAGTTCACCCAAAAATGAAGTTTCTGTCATTAATTACTCACCCTCATGTCGTTCCACACCCATAAGACCTTTGTTCATCTTCAGAACACAAATACACAAAACACAAAAACACAGAACACAAAAAGATATTTTTGATGAAATCCGAGGGTATCTGATCCACACATAGGCAGCAACGTCTTTGCACCTTTTGACATCCAGAAAGGTAGTAAAAACATGGTTAAAATAGTCAACGTGACTACAGTGGTGCAACCTTAATGTTATGAAGCGACGAGAATACTTTTTGTGTGCAAAAACAGAACAAAGATATCGACTTTATTCAACAATTTGATCCATTGTCATACGTAGTGAACTCAGTGCAGGCTTCCTTGTTTACGTCCGAATGCCGGCTCATTATAGGCCGGATCCTGTGTCAGCATCACATGCATGCGTTGTGATGCTCACATGTTCAGCTTCAGCCAATAATGACCTGGCGTTCGTAAACAAGGAAGCCTGCACTGAGTTCACTACATATGACAACGATTCAAATTGTTGAATAAAGTCGTTATTTTTGTTATGTTTTTGCGCACAAAAAGTATTCTCTTCGCTTCATAACATTAAGATTGAACCACTGTAGTCACGTGGACTATTTTAACGATGTCTTTAATACCTTTCTGGATGTCAGAAGGTGCAATGATGTTGCTGTCTATGCGTGTGGATCAGATTTCCTTGGATTTCATCAAAAATATTTTAATTTGGTGTGGAACGACATGAGGGTGAGTAATTAATGACAGAATTTTCATTTTTGGGTGAACTAACCCTTTAAATAAGTATGACACCTTTGTCTGTAGAGGTTATCGGAAGTGGTACAATAAAGAGGCAAAAGCCCCCAAAAGAACAAATTTTAAAAACAAATAATGATTTTAACCTTTGTCTGTAGAGGTTATCGGAAGTGGTACAATAAAGAGGCAAAAGCCCCCAAAAGAACAAATTTTAAAAACAAATAATGATTTTAACAATGTAGTATTTTGTGTTCTTGTGAGTATTGGAAAGCATAGAAACCACAGATTCAGTGTCAGCTGTTACTGGACATGGGACAATCAGACAATTCTTTGATTTGCTATTCAAAGTCAAATCTCAGACTTTAGCCTTCCAGTCAAGTCTCAAGTAATGATGGAAAAGTTACAGAGTTAAGATAAGTCAAGTCCTGAATTCAGGCCTTTCAGTCTTACTAATTATTTAAAGGTATATAAGCTGTGCTTATCCTACAGAATTATTAAAATTATTAAAAAAGATCTGCATAGGAAGTATAAAATTTGAATGAATACAATACAGTGCAATGTTTATTTATATAGCACATTTAAAACAACCTGAAGTCGACCAAAGTGCTGCACAGAGTATGCAAAACAGAACAGCCAACAAGATTACAAACAAAAAAACAATATATTGAATGAAGCAATATACACTTAAACAATCTAACTATCAAAACTCCTACTGGCATATTGGTTGCCAAAGAACAACATTAGCGTGGTTGAACTTTGAATATACCATACCAATACACCATCCAAGTATTCAGAAATAATAGAAAATGCCTTCAAAAGCCATAACATTCAATACAGCGAGCTAACTACACTACTGTGAACAACATTGAATGTTTGCTAACATTATTTAGTTAATCCACAGGACCTGAATTAGCTAATTGCGTTCTTGTTTTTTGTTGTGATTTTTGCTCCCATTTCACAGTGTCTTTTGATGTTGCCATCAAACAGGTGCAGACAAGACTGTTTTGCATGTTGGGATAACCTTTGCATTCAACAGATTTCAAATACGTTACATAAACCACTTTTCTAAGAAATAGCTGCATGCATCTGAAAGAGCAGCAGAAGCCTCAAAAGTTTGCCAGATCAAATCAAAAACCTATGTACACGACTGATAATGCTTTGCATCACACTACAATGGCTTGAGTCTGTCAACACTGGAAGCACTGAAGCTGCACGTCATCTCACAATGGTAACATTCAAGTTATATCACACATATGGCATTTGTAAGTAACTTATTTTAATACAGATGGGAAAAATAAAGCTCTGCAAGACCACAATGGACACTTCCAGTGTAAACAGCTTCAGTGACTATAATGGGAACGATTTAAATTTCACACACCACTCATGTTCGGTGTAGACACAGTATACATCTCTGAGACTGAAATTTGTCTGCTCCCCTATAAAAATATCTTCATGTAAATGCAAATGATCACTGTTAATAATTAGCATATAGATTAGTTGTTTTCTAAAGCACCTTTCCTTCGGTTACAAAAACATGAAAGTTCTGGTCCCTATTGATAAACCATTACATGCAGCTCATCAAATAAAAGGACATGTGGGAAAATGAAAACAAGAAAGATGTCAGAGTGTTAGCAGATCAGTTTATAGTCATTTAAACTCTGCAGTGAAGGGCAGAGGTGCAGATCTCTTAAAAAATTCACTAAGAGTTTGTGGGTGTGAGGGCTTAGCCTTTGTAGCGCTTTACATAAAACTCATGCAGCTCAATGCCCAATGGGAAAAACACACCGGCCATGTAATAAATCACTTGAAGGGACAGGAAGAGAGAGAAAGGAGTGTGAGTGTTTGTATGTTTAATGTGTGTAAGCAGGATTTATCACAATTAGGCAGGTTTATTAGAATTGATCATATGGATTATGAAGCAAGATACACAGTGAAGGTTTTAAATTGACTGAAGATTGATTTATATGGAGGAACATGTTAGGAATGTATTATGATTCACTACAAATATTAACAACAATCAAATGAGAAAAATCTTCACAGATGGTGTTGCTTGTCCCTGTTTCATATCGACATCCAAGAAAACTCACAATTTTCCTTCACACTCTGAGAAAACAAGTCAATCTAATGCTGTGAAGGATTTGTATATAGGATTTTGAAAGCAAGAGTTGATATATTTTACATACCCAGTAAGTGTCATAAGTTCAGTTTGTGTTTTTCATTTTCTACAAGCACATGCAATGTGCTTAAAAATAAAAATCTTATAGACTTTCCTCAAGGTTACAAGAAATTTTTTTTTTTTTTTTTTTTAACACAATTCCCCTTTAAAGGGTTGTTCTGTCATTGATTACTCATCCTCATGTCATTCCACACCCGTAAGACCTTCATTCATCTTCGGAACACAAATTAAGATACTTTTTAATAAAATCCGATGGCTCAGTGAGGCCTGCATTGACAGCAAGATAATTAACACTTTCAGATGCCCAGAAAGCTACTAAAGACATATTTAAAACAGTTCACGTGACTACAGTGGTTCAACCTTAATGTTATGAAGCGACGAGAATACATTTTGTGCGCCAAAAAAACAAAAAAAATAACGACTTAATTCAACAATATCTATGGGCGATTTTAAAACACTGCTTCATGAAGCTTTGAAGCTTTACGAATCTTTTGTTTCGAATCAGTGGTTTGGAGCGCGTATCAAACTGCCAAAGTCACCCCCCCTTGTGGTGAGCCATTGAAATTTCTAAGCACTTATGATGTAACGAAGCCTCATTTACTGAAATCACGTGACTGGTAGTTTGATACATGCTCCGAACCACTGATTCGAAACAAAAGATTTGTAAAGCTTTGAAGCTTCATGAAGCAGTGTTTTGAAATCGCCCATCACTAGATATTGTTGAATAAAGTCATTATTTTGCTTTTTTGGTGCACAAAAAGTATTCTCGTCGCTTCAGAATATTAAGGTTGAACCACTGTAGTCACATGAACTGTCTTTAGTAGCTTTCTGTGCATCTGAAAGTGTTAATTATCTTGCTGGATATGGAGGCCTCACTGAGCCATTGGATCTTAATTTGTGTTCTGAAGATGAACGAAGGTCTTACGGGTGTGGAACGACATGAGGGTGAGTAATTAATGACAGAATTTTCATTTTTGGGTGAACTAACCCTTTAATGGACACTTCTAAATGCAACTAGTCTCAAACAGTAATGTATCAGTGAATGTTCTCATCTTAATCTTGTTAAGGGACTGCACAGGTCACACTACTACTGTTACTACAGGCCATGTGGTGGCATGGCTTAGTGGATACTGATGTGGGCTGGTAGCTCAAAGGTAGATTCAAATCCCTAGCAGGGATGATTTATGAGCCATAACTACTGTGCCCTTGCTCCAAGACCAACGGTCTCTGTAGTAAAAACATTGAAGCCATAGGATAAAAAGTGTGCATTAAATGAAGAATAATGTAATCATAATGGTCCATTTTTGGTGAAGAATACATAACAATGTACATTACATTTGCCTATAAGTTAAAGTTAGCAATTTTGAGATTCAAGTTTTGAGGTTTGACATTTAAATATTAGAATCCCAGCGAATTAACCTTTTATGTCTGAGCTTTTCTGTCAAATGAAGTGATTTGTATATGTATTCTAGACAAACAGAGCCATCTACAGTCCAGCAAATTAAATTAGCCCCTCTCTGTGAATATAAGTTTTACAAGACAATCACTTACATAATCTCATGATGGCTGCAATGCTTTCTACTTTCTATATCAGAAACATAGACAGTGATTATGACCAGAATCCTCAAAATTATGAGAAGGCTCCAGAATCTCTTAAAGTCTGAAACTTAATTTGATATAATATCAGAGGTATCTTTAGTACAGTACATTCAAATAAGATTACAAATGTTTTTATGTAATATTATATGAGTCATCTGATTAGATAGCTATGAAACATGCCAGATTGTTTAAAAGAATCACAATAAATTTCATTAGTGGTCACTATTATTATTGCTTATAAGGTTAGTGATTTGAACAAACTCTTACCCCTAAGCATTAAACTATGGTGCATAACTCATCCTGCATTGTTTGTGGACATGAATGATACTTCAAATGGGTTCTTTTGAATTGGCCCATACAAAACCACCCAGCAACCACCCAGAGCACCCTAGCAACTGCATAGAAACATGCCAAACATCACACAGAACACCATAGCAACTGCATTGTAATGATCTAGTAAACATGTAAGATTAGGGGTCAGTAAGATAGTTTTTTTAAAGAAATGACTATTCAATTGATCAAAAAATGATTATTCACAAAAGATAAATAAATGCCTGTTCTTTTGAACTTTTTTTTATTCATCAAAGAATCCTGAAAAAATTATTTCTACAAACATGCATATTAAGCAGCACAACTGTTTTCAACGCCAAATCAGCATATTAGAATGATTTCTGAAGGACCATGTGACACTGAAGAATGCTGAAAATTCAGGAATCACAGGAAAAAAGTACATTTTAAAATATATTAAAACAGTAAACAGCTATTGTAACTGTTTTACTGTATTTTGATTAAAAATAATGCAGCCTTGGTGAGTATAAGAGATTTTTTAATAAAAAAACAACACAAAAAAAAACACCAACCCCAAACTTTTGAATGATAGTGTATACATAATAAAATAAAATGGAGGCTCTCAATAACCTTTCTAAAAGTTGAACATGTGGTTTCCATAAAGCGTATGTATAACCACGTTTTTAGACATGAACCAATCAGAACTCATCTCTGGAATATAGAACTGCGCTTTCATTAGCAGAACAATCAGAGATGTCTCTCCACAGGTTACAGGAAAGAAAAGGGTCAGCTGGATTGATCCCCACAGTGAGTTGTGCTGACTCACCTCTGACCAGACACCTGTAGTTCAGCCTGAGCTGAGGTTACATGACAGAGCAGGTGTATGTTTGCGTGTTTGCATGGACATTCACAGGGACAATGGTGGTACCATGTGACATGTTACATCTCTGACCGTGTCTTACCATGTGAACATTGCGTTTTATGGCCGATATGACAGTGGTCTTGAACTTCATTTCAGTAGTGTATGCTTTAGTTAAAGTTGACTTAATATTGTATTTTATATATAATATAATATAATATAATATAATATATAAATTATATATATAATAATAATAATAATATAATATAATAATATAAAAAAAAATAGTCATCACTTTTAGAAGACACTTTTATGTCAGAGAGAACATTAAAAAAAAGAAAGAAAAAAAATTGTATTGAGGCATAATGCATTTCAGTCTTTGAAGAGTGAACTTATACATTATAAAAGGAAATCCAACCTCTGCCAAGCTGTGATTCCCCTGTTTCCCCTGAGGAGGGCACCAGAGAGAGCACAAACCAACACATTTAGTCACCTCCACATTGGGGCACAGGTGCAACCACATGCTCGTACTCGCCGTCCACACACTCTCTCCGCTCTGCCAGAATTCCCATTCGCCTGTTGACATAAACAGCCACATGCGTATGCTTGCCACTCATGTCTCGGCAGGACGCTTCCATCCCTGCTGACAGCCCACTGGGCACAGGTACTCATGCTGAGACAGGAAATGTCAGTGCTCATTAACAGCCAAGACACACCCACTCATCCTCCCTCCACGTCACATATCTGACCCTGACCGCCGGATTCCCATCAGCCTGTGCACTGGACACCAGTCTGTTTATGCATTAAAACAACTTTTTTTCTTTATCAATCAGCACTGACATTTGAATGAGGCAATTCAATGTATTGGAGTCTTATGTGGCAGCTGTCTCAGGCATGTGGGATGGATGGATGGATGGATGGAATGAATGTTAGACAGACAGACAGACAGACAGATAGATAGATAGATAGATAGATAGATAGATAAAATGTTAGACAGACAGATATACAGATAGATAAATTATGGATGGATGGATGGAATGAATGTTAGATAGATAGATAGATAGATAGATAGATAGATAGACAGATAGATAGACAGATAGATGAGTTATGGATGGATGGATGGATGGATGGATGGATGGATGGATGGTTAGACAGACAAACAGACAGACAGACAACAAATAGATAGATAGATAGATAGATAGATAGATAGATAGATAGACAAGTTATGGATGGATGGATGGATGGATGGTTAGACAGACAGACAGACAGACAGACAGACAACAAATAGATAGATAGATAGATAGATAGATAGATAGATAGATAGATAGACAGACAGACAGACAGACAGACAGATAGATAGATAGATAGATAGATAGATAGATAGATAGATAGACAGACAGATAGACAGATAGACAAGTTATGGATGGATGGATGGATGGATGGATGGTTAGACAGACAAACAGACAGACAGACAACAAATAGATAGATAGATAGATAGATAGATAGATAGATAGATAGATAGATAGACAAGTTATGGATGGATGGATGGATGGATGGTTAGACAGACAGACAGACAGACAACAAATAGATAGATAGATAGATAGATAGATAGATAGATAGATAGATAGATAGATAGATAAGACAAGACCGAATGATAGACAGAATGATCAACAAAGACAGAAAAATTGATAGAATGATAGAATACATAGAATGAAAACAAGAGATGGAACGACAGAGTGATCGACTGACAGGCATATAGATAGAATGATAGAACACTAGATAGAATGACAGAATGGGACAGACCGATAGATAAAACCTGGGATAGAGTCCCAGTTTTTTAATGTGGTGTCACACATTTAGACCCGACTGTGCTATATAAAACAGGCTTTCTCAGCAACTCCAGCTGTGATTTATGAATGTTTCTCACATGCATGTGCATTCATCTGTCACGCTGTATGATTATGTGCGCATGCGTGTGCATGTGTGTGTGTGTGTGTCACGGCAGTTTTACAGGACAAGTCAAGAGATATGTGGGTTAATCCTGTGGGACTCCTTCAATGGGCCACGTGGGCCTGCACACACACACACACACACACACACACACACACACACACATAGAGATCCTCCGGGCCTGCTGCCCTGAGTCTGAGCCTGCACCGGATTACTGAGAGTAGGAAATGAAAGATCATCCAGCATAAAGGCACTCAAAGAGCACCCATTCAAACTCCATCAGAGAAAAAGGTGGGGGGGGAGAGAAAGAGATGGAGAGAGACGGGGCCATCTGCATGTGCACTCGCATCCACCTGAGCTAAAGCACTGCAACACATATGTTACAGTAATTTGCTCCTGTAGAGCCTCACAATCCATTAACAGCACCAGGATTCATTCACTGCAGCATAAAAGCGTGAGAATGGAATGCCGTGGCATTCTTTGCTTGTTGCATGCAGTGTGTCTTTACTGATGCTCCTGCAGCACCTGAGGCTAAGAAAAGGCTTTGAATCATGTGGGTAATTGATTTTGCTGTGTATTAGCAGTAGTAGAGAAGCAGCACCAGTGATATTACACAACGCAAAAGAACAGAAAGGAGTAACTTCTGAGAGAGCAGTCAGTCGGGGCTTTTTCCCCAATAAGGTGAAGAGATTTGGTCTGCTTTAGTTATTCTCCCAAATACATATCTAATATAATAAATATTAGATTTTACATTCAAGGAATAGTTCACACAAAAATGAAAATTCAGTCAATTTACTCAATCTCATGTCGACTTTTCTATCTTCTGTGGAGCCCAAAAGGAGTTGTTAGAAATGTCAGGCTCAGTCATCATTCACTTTCATTGTGTGGAAAAAAAGATGCAATAAAAGTTAATGGTGATGAAGACTCTCAGTCCAGAATATTCTGCCTAAAATCTCCTTTTGTGTTCCACAAAAGAAAGTCATACGGGTTAGAGCAATGTGGAGGAGAAATAATGATGACAGAAATGCCATTTTTGGTGAGCTATCCCTTTAAGCAGTGCATTCTCCCTGACTTATGTTTTGCATTACATTATAATTGCCCTATTATTCAAATTATTCTGTAACTTTTCAGGCCAGACAAAACTGTGAAAGAGAGAAAATGTCTGATATTAGAAACAAGACAACATAAAAACTAAAACTGACACTATTTGCCTTCTCAATAAATTTCCCTGGTCATATTTTGCACAATGCAGCACAAAGTTTGTTTTCTTAAGCTGTCATCAAAATGCAATAACTTTCTCTCCATCTGAAACATTTCTTTTCTGCTGATGTAACAGATATAACAAGTGAGAGGAAAAATAACATTAAAGGGTTAGTTCATCCAAAAATGAAAATTCTGTAACGATATTTATTAGCTCAAAAGGGGAAATATTAATAATTAGTCATAACTCGTTAGTCATAACATGTGAGTCATTAAACAAGGAGTAATTTGATAGTAAACATCACCTAGATGAAATACATTATCTCATAGTTCCAACTTTCAGGCATGCATAACACTATACAACATACGAAAGAACAATACACAAACAGTAATAATACACAAAATGTACTGGGGAAATGCATGTTCATTCATTTGTCAATGAATTAATGGCAAATAATACAGTTTTATAGACAATGTATGGTTCTAGTGGCCTGTCTCCTAAGTGTCTTTGAAATGTGTGTAAAGAGCAAATGGTGCAGATGGGGTGATAGTGCTCAGTGGGGGAGCCAGACCTTACAGGGCCTGCATGGGTGATTGCCTTTTACAATTGTGTGTGATCGCTCCAGACGCTACAGTTCTGTCATTAATTACTCACCCTCATGTTCTTCTACACCCGTAAGACCTTCGTTCATCTTCAGAACACAAATTAAGATATTTTTGATTAAATCCGATGGCTCAGTGAGGCCTGCATAGACAACAATGGTACTTCCTCTCTTAAGATTCATAAAGGTACTAAAAACATATTTAAAACAGTTCATGTGAGTACATTAGTTCTACCTTAATATTATAAAGCGATGAGAATATATTTTGTGGGCCAAAAAAACAAAATAACGACTTTTTAACAATATCTAAGGATGGCCGATTTCAAAACACTGCTTCATGAAGCTTTATGAATCAAATCAGTGGTTCAGAGCACCAAAGTCACGTGATTTCAGCAGTTTGGTGGTTTGACATGCGATCCGAATCACTAATTCGACTCAAAAGATTCATAACGCTCTGGAGCAGTGTTTTGAAATTGGCCATCACTAGATATTGTTAAAAAGTCATTATTTTGTTTTTCTGGCGCACAAAAAAATATTCTTTTCGCTTTATAATATTAAGGTAGAACCACTGAACTCACGTGAAATGTTTTAAGTACCTTTATGGATCTTCATAGAGGAAGTACCATTGTTGTCTATGCAGGCCTCATTGAGCCATCGGATTTAATCAAAAATATCTTAATTTGTGTTCTGAAGATGAACGAAGGTCTTACGGGTGTAGAACGACATGAGGGTGATTAATAAATGACATTATTTTCATTTTTGGGTGAACTAACCCTTTAATCATCTAGACTTTTAAAATTCTGAAGAAAATTTGAGTGGTGCTTGTCAATGAAAAAACTCACTGGCACAATGCTTGGGCGTTCTATGTGATTGACAGGGTGTTGCAATGTGGCTGCCAAGATGTTCTCAATGGTTGCTAGGTGGTTTCTTACAGGCTCAAGTCCAGTCAACCCAGTTAAAATACACTTAGATTCCAAATTCATTCAGTGCAGCTGGTACCGCACAAGGAATCAGAGAGACTATCGACACCAATCAAACCTCGAATGAGTTCCTATGTGGTCAGAGAGGTGCTGAAAAACAAACACAGGGACACTGTAAGATGTCTATCTGGACAGCTTTGTAATGAATGCTATCTATCTTTGTCTTGTATTGTGTGTGCTAGAGGCTAAAGGAATTACACTAGAGAGTACAAACACTGAAATGTGTTAAGCAGTAAAGATTCTGCTATACCATTTACAGTATACTGTACTAATGTAGATATATTAGAGTGGCCAGAACATTTACATTATCACAAATGAGAGTGACAAAGGAACACGGAGTAATGTGAAAATACAGAGCAAATGAGATGACGTACCATTACCACATGGTTATTTCATAAATACAACCAAGTAAGAATTGGTAAGCATTACAATATACAGTATATTCAGTACAGTAGTTCAGCCGCGACACAGATTACATCACTTGCCCATCGTGGCACCGCCCCCCCATAGTCATTTTGATTTTTTATAATAATCATATAGTAAAGAACAGACACTACAATTAAAAACTGAACGTGTCTGCTCAATTCTTCTTGAAAGCCAACAACAGTCGCAGCACTGATCACCGGCAGGAGACAGATTTAACCTCACTTCGCCCATTTCGCCTCACTCCTCTGACTGACAAGACAATGGTGGAAGAATTGGATTCAAAACGAAATGTAAAAGCACCTATTTAAGCCAGTTTGTCATTGTACTGTTTTGATGTTGCGATTTTCATGAAGAATAATAATCCATAGGAATGAATTGAAAACACTTGCTCTGCACCAGTGGACACAAACCATAAGCGATTTAAAAGTGAGGTGGAGGGAAAATCTAATAAAACTAATAAAAACTCAAGGTTGAAATCAATATTTTTGTTGAAACCGTGATATATTTTTTTTTCAGGATTCTTTGATGAATAGAAAGTTCAAAAGAACAGCATTTATTTGAAATAGAAATATTTTGTAACATTATAAATGTCTTTGTCAATTTTCTTCCACTTCACGTGTCCTTGCTAAATATCTTACTGACCCCGAACTTTTGAATGGTAGTGAAAAATCACTTATACCATGATACTCAGTCATACTGCCACCTTTACTAACAATGTACAAAGTAACAAAGCAACAATGAAGCCATATCACACACACGCAAGCGGGCCAGAATACCACACGCGTGTGTCGCTGCAGGATAACAGGCTGTCATCTGCGATTAAGCCTGTGCGAGCACGCGCTGTTAGTCCCTCACAGGGCCGGAGCAGGGCAGGGTCATGTTTTTGCGCTCTTTATTTACGGCTTGTGTCATTGTGCATCAGTCGCTTAAAAATGAAATCACACAGACGCTCGGTGACAGACAGGGTGTAACGGCAATAACAACACACACACACCGCAGACCATATCAGATGTTATCTGTAATGAAGTAAGTGCTGTGTGAAGACTGTTGCTCTGAACAACAGCTTCCTGAGGCCCATGATGCTCTCTGATTACCTGAGTGGAAGCCCAGATCTCTTGACTACAGCTTGGAGCATTCAACTCTCAACCCAAACATATTTTACTCCAGACAGCTGGAGAAAGTCTAAAATCCAGGCACTGATGCTGGATGGTTAGCCTATTCTCATTGGGCTATTTGTCATTTAGCAGACACTTTTATCCAAAGCAAATTATAGTACATTTTCTACAGCCACCTGTGAGTAAGTATCAAAGCACAACGGCGGAGCTAAAACATTTAGATTACATCCCAGATGCTTAACCACTACATCACCACCACTATAGGATGGTCGCTCCAATAAATGTCATAGTATTAACAATGAGATGTAAAATTGTGTCCACAATTACTGTAACTAATTCATCAAGTGAGTTTCGATAAAAGTAAAAATTAAATTGAATTAAATTAAATGAAATTCCCAGGGAATGCATGAACTGATAAATGTATACCATGAAATGCAATATAAGTCGCTTTGGATAAAAGCATCTGCCAAATGCATAAATGTAAATAGCCTTCATGTTGCATTCTCATTATGCCACAAGGCACTAAAGAGGGCATTGAGAAAATGTTTACATTAGCATTAGCAAAATCACTTTCAGATCAACTACTGTCATAGCAGAACAACAAAGAATCTTGCAAGTTGAGTTAAAGTTAGTTAAAGGGGACCTCTTATACTAATTCACTTTTACATGGTGTTTGAAGATAAATGTGTGTTGGCAGTGTGTGTACACAACCACCCTATAATGATAAAAATCCAACCACTCCTTTTTTTTTAATCCCCATAAATCACAAGTAGTGTCTCAGAACAAGCCGTTTTCATTTTCTGAGCAGCATATATTCTCTGGCGCTGTAGGCATCATTGTTCGAACATATAAGGCTGAACACCGCTACTGACAGTTTTTGACATTTTCAGTGCGTGAGATTGCCCTGTTTTGTTGTTGCATGAGCTCTTGAAGCTCCACCCTTTTCTTGAAAGGGGGCCAGGAGCAGCAACTCATTTGCATATAAAGGGACACATACAAAAACGGCATTTGTGCTCACCACCGAAAAGTGGAAATTTTAACATGCTATAAAAAATTATCTGTGGGGTATTTTGAGTTAAAACTTCATATACACACTCTGGGGACATCAGAGACTTATTTTACATCTTGTAAAAATGGGCGTAATAGGTCCCCTTTAAAATTATGTGAATATGTTTTATTACTAGCTACCTGAATAATAACACAACAGCACATGAAGGTAACCAAAGTCCCTTTCAAGGAAACGTTGTTCACTCAGCAGCCATGTTTGCAACACCTTCGGGCAGCTAAGGATCCAAGGCCAAGTCCTATTTACTTGAATGGAGAAATCTTAAAATCTCAAAAGCTGCTTGACATACAGTACATTGAAAAAACATTTTGAATCAGCAAACAAAATTTGACATGAACTGAATAAATGTTATTTTTTATGCTCAAATAGTGTTCAGGCTGGATCAGCCAATGCTCATTTGCAGTCCTAAATACTCAGAACGCTGACTGTTTCTGTAGCACACAGAGCATCTAACGGCAACAGCAGTGACACGATGAGTTTACCGATTGGCGATTGGCTCTTATTTAGAAGGCAGGACTTTTTCTGCCATATTTCACTTTCTCTCATTTGTAGTAATACGAGTGCACTGTCTTAGTATATCTGATGTCTTTGAGGTAACTCACTAGAAGCTTCTTACAGTCACATTACAGCATAAACACACAAAGTATGTACACACGTGCTTTGGCAAAGTGTTTACGTCTACTTCCATAGAGCATGTTCCCTGGCTGAAAAAGGCAGTGGGAAATCTCCTGAGACATCCTGTCAAGGACAAGGACAGGTGTGAAAAGTGTAAGATCAGGGCCTGTGTGTATGAAGTGTGGGAGGATTACTCTTGTTGGAACAGTTCTTCACTGTCAATTTAACTGCTTTTGTTAAAACATAACAGGCAGAAGACTGATCCACTGGATTTTTAGTCTTGCTGTGAGATACAGATGGCTCTTGATAGTACATCTTTTCACCAAAAATTCACCATGGTAACCATGATTTCCACCAAAATACCATAGTAACTGGAGTTGTTGTGTCACATTTCACTTACAAGTTGTGAATCAAGAATCAAATTAAGAAGTGCACTGAAACATATATATTGTAACAGTATTTCTTCAATAACTTCATTATTAATAACTTCATTTTCACACAATTCGGTGCTGGGATTTGTTATTTTTAATGTTGAGCGGTCATTGTTGTTGTTATCAGGCGACAACAGCAATATGTTCACTACTGCACAGCTGACCTACAAAATCCTGCGACTGATGGTGCCAGTTGGAATGAAGTTATCAAATTAAATGTCACAAGTTCATTTAAGCTCTTAAATTGGTCTGCAAGAATGATTGCTTCCGACAATTACTGTGTAACAAGAAGTTTTATGTTAAAAAAATAAATAGCAAATCAATTATGTGCTTGTGAAATAATTATTTAAAAGACTTCTAATGCAACCTTATTGTGTCGGTTTTGACTTACAAATGAGCAAATACTCTGCTATAGATCTGTTCTCTGGATTAATACAGCACATAGACTATTTATAAAAACAGTAAAATATCATATTAAATAAATTATTTGTGCAATAACTAATTAATATCAATGAACTAAACCAGCACATCTATATCCTCCTCCTCATCCAAATGGTCCACAACACTTTTTAAAACTAAGTGAGGCAAATAGTAATAACTAATAACTATAAGAGATAGTCTAAAATGCAGATTTTCCTAAACTATTCTGAGCAAACCTGACGAGTGCACAGTCATGACTCTAGATTTCTGAAGATATCCCGTTTCCTTACTTGGCACATCTCATTTTCCTCTCCTCCCATTTCTTCATCCCTCACTATCATCTCATCGTGTCTCAGCATCCATCTCTCATTTCTTCCTTCACTGCTCTCCAGGCCTGATGAGGAGATATGTAGGGCTGGCCGGGACCGGGAGATGGCAGCCAATGTGACTGGGAGCTATTTGAAATGGCCAATCACATTCAAGGTGATTTACATCAGCCAATCAGCTCAGGCAAGACTTAAAGCCTTCAGGAAGACATTATGAGTCAGAAGAGCATTAATTTGACTGTTCATTTGAATATATGGATGCAGCACTGTGTCTATGTGTGTCTCTGAGCTAAAAGTGTGGACAACCCTTTTTAATGAATGGGTTTGGCTAGACCCCTTAAAGGAATAGTTCACCCAAAAATGAAAATTCTGTCATCATTTACTCACCTTCAAGTTGTTCCAAACTCGTATGAGATTCTTTCTCCTGTTGAACACAAAAGAAGATATTCTGAAGAATGTCGGTAACCAAACAGTTGATGGGCCCCATTGACTATTTCCATACTATGGCAGTTAATGGGGCCCATCAACTGTTTGGTTATCCATATTCTCATTTGTGTTTCGAAGATGAACAAAAGTCTTATTGGTTTGGAACGACATGAGGGTGAGTAAATGATGACAGAATTTTCTTTTTTGGGTGAACTATCCTTTTAATTAAATGAAGTCAAATCTTAAAGCAACAATGTACAAAGACATTCAACAGAACAGTTGAAGTTTTTTTTCCCCTCCATGTTGACATTGCCCCTGTGGCTAAAGTGAGTTCCATATTTGAAATGATAGATTATACCATATAAGAAATTGACTTGCCTGCACAAATCCCAGATCTGAACCTCACGGAACGCCTTTGGGATGAATTGAAACACAGACTGCAGCTCAACATCAGTCTAATGCTCTTGTGTCTGAATAGGAAACAAATCCCAACAGCCATTCTTCACAGAATAATAGAAGATATTATAGCAGAAAAGGGTCAACTTCAAATGAATGCCCATGATTTTGAAAATAAATATATAAATACGGGCAGCCATATAGTGTGTAACTGAGGCTGAGTGTCCAATATTTGGGATTAGTACTTATATGAGACAATGTGGTCTTGCTGCTCATGTTGCTCATGTTACTCAACTACTTTTCTACTCAAGTATAGTTAGAACTAGGGATGTAACGTTACCCTCATGTCACGATTTGATAGATATCATGATACTGAACTCACGATACAATGTTATTGCGATACTTCAATACTATTGGCATTATATTGGTAGTGGAAATGAATAGGCTTGGACTTGGTGCTGGTAACCCAATGCACAGGACAATGGTGACACCAGAATAAAAATGTTCATGATTCTGAAGCTGAAAATACAGAAAAATACGAATATGCTTGCACTCTGTCATTGACTAGATATATTTAAAATAATGGAGGCCACTTACTGGTAACACTTGACATTTGGCATTATCAGGACCCACAGATATTCCCCCATTGCATTATTATACATTATATTCAACATTATATATAGTAGTTCAATGTAGAACTGACACTAAAACTTGAATTTTTTCTCACACAATAATTTGGGTGAACTATACATAAACACATATTGTCACTATCCATGATACACTGTTGCAGTTTTGTATTGTGATATATTGTGAAAGTATATATTGTTACACCCCTCGTTCACTGCAAAAAATGCTTTTCTTACTTAGATTTTTTGTCTTGTTTCCAGTCCAAATATCTAAAAATTCTTAAATCAAGAAGCATTTTCTAGGCAAGTACAAATTATTGTCTTGGTTTCAGAAAAAATAAGTCAAAGTTAAGTGAGTTTTTCCTTAAAACAAGCAAAATAATCTGCCAATGGGGTAAGCAAAATAATCTTGTTTTTCAGTTTGAAATAAGATTATTTTGCTTACCCCATTGGCAGATTATTTTGCTTGTTTTAAGGAAAAACTCACTTAATTTTGACAAATTATTATATAAATATTATTATATTTATATTTGGACTAGAAATAAGACAAAAACTCTAAGTAAGAAAAGCATTTTTTGCAGTGTTAGAACTGAATTTTATTTATTTTATTATTATTTTTTTTATCTATAATATCTTCAGAATTCTGTTTTATGCTCTATATTAAGGCCAAGTACACACAGAAGCTAAATTTAGTAGTCAGTTCACCTTTTAGTGCTTAAACCTGTTCTGTACACACAGTTCAATAATTTACGAGAGTGACAACCGCATTCTACAACCAAATTAACTCCCAAAAAATGCAGGTAGTGACAACCGCATTTGAAAAAATTCTACACAGTGGGTAAAGAACCGAACTGAACAACCAGTTATGACGTATTTTAACGCGCATCAGAAGTGTTTCTTTCTTCTGAATGTGTGGTGCAAGCAATCACAGGGAAAGTGGTACAAGCCTTGATTCACTCGTGTTGCCTGATCTTGTAGAAATAAATCAAAATGCTTTACGCTGGAAATAATATGACACACACCTGCTCACTTTAGTAACTCCTTAAACTCGATCGCTTTATGAGCCAAGATTAAACAACAAGCCCGAAAATGCTTATAATAAGTGGACATGGCAACACTGCAAGAGTGCGAAAACACAACACCTCCATTGACTGTGCTTTAGTTAAATTTGTTTTTTTTTCTTGAATATTTCTTTGGTCAGAATAGCGGATACTAAACACTTGAGACACCAGAACGCTGCTATGGTTTCCAAGCTGTCAATCATCGGAGTTTCGGCAGCGAGTCGTGTTCCGTACACACATGGAAAGATAATTTAGAGGACTTATTCCTGCATTTACTGTAAATGCACTCGTCACTCCTGAAACTTTACAGTGTAAACGTGGCATTATAGACACATTCAGGTTATCTAATCCTGAATAACTCTGAACGGAAGACAAACTGGCTTTTCCTTATGGAATTGACCCACTAGTACATTTACATTTCTATTCTTAGAAAAGACAGAATCTTTCCTACAATAGCTACTTAAAAAAAAGTACAAAAGAGTGGCAAAAAACAAGACAGTAGTTTAACTTTACATGCTACAGTATAAGCTGAGGCCTCAAGAACCAAATACAACCCCCCAAAAAAAGGGAATAACTTACGGCTGCATGATTTGGGAAAAATTTTAATGAGATTTTTCTGATAAAAGTTGAGATTGTGATTTTAAATACAATAAAAAAGCTGCATTTTTGCCACTTATTATTATTTTCTTAAATACAAATAGAACTGTAAGTTAAAAAATAGTTATGGCCAAAAAAAATATGCCCTTTCGTGGCTTGTTCACAGTGTCATAAGACACTGTGAGGCAAGTCTAGGAGTCTAGATACAAAAAAAGAAAAATGGACTTGGCTAGATCATACAGTTTCTAATATTAGTTGACTTTAAAAGACTGAAGTGCCCTGGCCTACACGATTAAGGCTATAAAAGAAGAACAATGTCATCATTTAATTATGAACCTTCCTCTCACTGAGTCACATCTTTTCAAGCACCTGTGAGAGGAGACCAATCAAATCAATCAATCAATGCGGGCCAGCCAATCAGCGTTATCGCACACAGGAAGGAGGCCGGACGAGCAGGAAATGCTGTGGTTAGATTCATCTGTGTAAAACATATCCAGTCTGAGACAGACATCGACCCCCTCAGAAGCATTAGTCTGATGAATAGAGCCGTCTGCATAACACAACAGCAATCTAGTCTGGAGACAAATGGTTTTTGACCTCTGCCAACACTCACGGATTCAGAACTCTTAAAAACCTCAGAGGCCATGTTCGCTAGTTTTAGCATAACATGCTAACGGCGTTCAAAAAGAAAGGAAATTTGAATAATTCCTGTGTCATTTTAGCTCTAAACTAAAAACAGGTGAACATGGTGTGACTTTTACTGTGTGAGAAACAATTTGTGAATTGTAAAGATTTTGGTTACACTTTACAACAAGGTGTACAATGTTAATGTACAAATATAATTTGCTCTTTGTTAATTAATTAATTAATAAATGCCTATTTTTTAACTCACTGGAAAAAAAAACTCACGCATAAATAAATGTAATAATCAATAATGAGTAAGAATCAATTATGCATTACAAATTGTTAAATGATTCTTGTATTAATATATATATATATATATATATATATATATATATACACACACACACAGTCAAACCAATAATTATTCAGACACTAGATATAATTTTTTATATTTTTTACTAGTAGGTACAGGACACTATAGTTTGTTTATGTAAGTGAGGATAGCAAAATAAAGTAAACTGTGACATATTATACCCAAAAATTCTTCATACAGTGGACTACCAGTAAAATTAATAAAAATTTGGGACCAAAAATTATTCAGACACTTTGAACTGACCATGTTTTGCTTAAGTGTTATCTGACATAATTAAGATTAAGTTTTTCTGACAGTTTAACTCTGAGATCTTGTCAAATTTTATTACCATTTTTTTTAAACTACAGTGAATAAACTGTAATAATGAATGAAATGTTCAAGGTGTCTGAATACATTTTGGTTTGACTGCAGATATCATGTTATTTAGACGTCGCCCATTATGACTTTGACTCACCAGATTATATCCATCAATCAGACAAGCAACAATCATAAAGGACAGGGGGAAAAATAATAATTCAACATAGTGCACACCCAACTTTAATTAAAACACTGGGTCTGGGATTTCTAAGCTTCCAGGACAGCTACACTAGTGCCACATAATTCCCAGAATAACTCAGCAGAAAGAACAAAAGGGAAGACGGTAATCCGAAGTGACATATCCCGCCTCCGTTTGGGAGAAATTGGGTGACTTGATCAAGGATCTCATATCGAAAGCTGTGATAAACTCGTTAAATGTTAACGATTTAGGGACGAGCTCTGCTGAACCTCCCTATCAATATTTTATTGGCCTGCCTTGCAGAATCAAGCTCTTTAATCACAAAGGGGAGGTGGGGTTCTTTCTTGCCAAAAGCGCATTCACAAATTTGCAGTCCGCAGCAAGACTCCAGCAGACACAATTGCTTGGCTTGAGCTCCAAATACCATCAGTTTCAAGAACCCCTGGTTTTGCAGCAATTAAATTCAAGACTTGATTTCACGGTGACCTCAACATCTATTTGTCACTGTACAAACTTATTTTTCCCTTTATCTCCAGTTTATATTTACTTCATTGCCTTTTGCCTTTCAGTTGGCCTCAATGAATCACATTTTGTGAAGCAGTGCTACCCTATAAACAACCTTTTAGACAGGCTGTTACTCTACCGGCCCACGAAAGTACAGCACTTCTGACAGGAGGCTTGAAATGCTCCAAATAATTGAGTCGCCACAGTGGCTGAACAGGAGGATATAGAGACGTATAACTGTAAATGAGGTTACGCAGCAAAAACAGCCACCCGACGGTCAGCAATGATGCCGTCTGAATGTGCGAGTGGTGTACGTGCTAACCGAATTCTCTGTGTGCCCAGGAGTAAATAAGGACATCTTAGAGTCAGCATGAAATGGCATTTGCAACCAATTTTAATTTAGAAATCTGACATATTTCAGAGTCAAACAGGATATTCAACTAGAAGGGGAAAAAAAAGTAGGGTGGGGCTTAATTTTATCTGGGGATGCACTGATCATGATTTCTCCTTGCCGATTCCGATACAAGTTGCTGATTTTTTTACAAGCAAATGGGCCGATTCCGATACCAGTTGCCAATTTTTACAAGCAAATGGGTCGATTCCAATACCAGTTGCCAATTTTTACAAGCAATTGGGCCAATTCTGATACTAGTTACTGATTTTTCCAAGCAAATGGGCTGATTCCGATACCAGTTGCAGATTTTTCCAAGCAAATGGGCTGATTCCGATACCAGTTGCCAATTTTTCCAAGCAAATGGTCCTATTCCGATACCAGTTGCCAATTTTTACAAAATGGGTCGATTATGATACCAGTTGCCGATTATTTTACAAGCAAATGGGCCGATTCCGATACCAGTTGGCAATTTTTACAAGCAAATGGGCCGATTCCGATACAAGTTGCCGATTATTTTACAAGCAAATGGGCCGATTTCGATACCAGTTGCCGATTTCTCCGAGCAAATGGGCCGATTCCGACACCGGTTGCCAATTTTTACAACCAAATGGGCTGATTCCGATACCGGTTGCCGATTTTTACAAGCAAATGGGCCGATTCCAATACCAGTTGCCGATTTTTACAAGCAAATGGGCTGATTCTGATAACAGTTGCCAATTTTTTACAAGCAAATGGGACGATTCCGATACCAGTAGCTAATTTTTTTCTTTGATTAAACAAATTTATTTGTTGTTTATTTGCTCTATAACAGGCCAAACTGGCCTTAAACAAAAACAGGCTCTGCGTTTCCAGGCTCTGGCCTATGTTAATGTCTTGGGCTGCATTTTCCAAAAGCTTCGTAAGCCTAAGTTGATAGTAAAACACTAATGGTCTCTACGATCAACTTAGGCTTAAGATGCTTTTGGGAAACGCAGCCCTGTTTAGTGTTTACAGACTTTGTAATATTTCCACACTAATGGCATTTTAGGAAACGTTTGCAATGCAGTTTGTTGCAAAATATAATAAATACAAACAATATAAAAACGTCTGGTTGCCGATCGTGTGTTTGAAGCGAAAACCGCCCTGTTCCCGATCGATGGCCGGTCAACCAGTGCATCTCTAATTTTATCCATTCAAACATTCAAAAATCTTCATTATTCCAAACTTTTGACCATTAGTGTATGTGTATTTGGTTCTCTTTGTCTTAAATGAAAAGCTCAGTCCTTGATATACAGCTAAGAGCGTCAACATTGCCACATTCATCTGTGTTTGTGCGTGTACTTATTGTTCTGTGGGGATCACGGGGGAAAGAGTGGCTACCGTGGATCTGACAGAATCGTAGTGAGGATAAACCCGGATCGTGGAGGATCAGAAGCAGTCTTAGCACTAACCCACCTTGCATGCTCCTTCAATGGGAATTGGGAACACATACAACAGAGCTAACTGAAGCTTGCTGAAACATGACTTCCACACTGCAACAGTGATGTAACACAAAGATACGATAAACAAGTGCTAGACTTCCTGTGGTTTTACCAATCTACTGCTGTCCTAAATCAAGGTATTTAAGTTAATACGTGCATGTATTTAAAAAAAGTTTAATTACAAATTCAGATTTGTTTTCAGATTTGTCTGTTCAGATTTAAAAAGTCATGTAGTTTATTCCAGCCTAAAGTGTTTTTGAACTACATGTTGGAACGCACATACAGGATATTTCTCACATAAAGAAAAATGAAAACGAAGAACAAAATCATAATAGGTCTTCACGTTCTTCAGACAAGTGACACAATGACCAGTCACAAATTTGAAAAGATAAACCAGCTAAATAACTGCAATTTCATATGGCTAAAAATATATTTCCATGAATTTAAGTGATGGTCCTTAAAGTCAATGTATAAATATAGTAAACTAAATTTATATATTTAAAAAACACAAAGTTTAAATAAAAAACATAGTCTAAAGCTAATATAGCCAAACACAGAAAATGTTCATGAATTTAAGCAATAGTCCTGTTGGTTTTAACAATGTTTTAATTTTTTAAATACTTCTTAATACTTTTATTCAGAAAGGATGCATTAAGTTGACCAAAAGTAACAGTATAGACATTTATAATGTTACAAAAGATTTCTATTTTAAATAAATGCTAACTGTAAATTCATCAAAGAATGTTTACTGAGTAGCAAATCAGCATTTTAGAATGATTTCTGAAGGATCATGTGACACTGAAGACTGGAGTAATGATGCTTTGCCATCACAGGAATAAACTGTATTAAAATACAAAATGGTTATTACTGTTTTTACTGTATTTTTGATAAAATAAGAGACTTATTTCAAAAATAAAATGTAAAAAAATCTCACTGACCTCAAACTTTTGAACTCTAATGTAATTGCTTTCTAAAGCAAGTCTAAAGCATATAAAAACCAAAAATAGATGGAATGCACAGAACAACAAAACAATTAAGTGTAGAAAAGAAAGTGGAGAACAAAATGGTTCCAATTTCATACAGATAAAAATCCTGTGGGTAATGGCCTGAAAATTTTCCCCACTCATCTGCTGTTGGCAGCTCTGGCAAAAAAAGTTCATTTTCTACCCTGGGGCCAACACACACACACACACACACCAGCCGGCCATGAGTGGCACTGACAGAGCAGCCACACAGGTGCAGGGCCAGTGCAGAGCCGAAACATCATCTCAACCCGCTCTGCCAAGAGTCGTTACCAATTCAATCAACGTGTCAACAAACAAGTAGCCTCCCAGCAGAAAGAGAATGACAGAGAGAGAGCAAGACACTGGGGCAGAAGGATATTGTCTCTACAAGTAGGAAGAGTGCAGCACACAAAATGGAAAATGAAAAACCATTTTAACAGAGATGGAGAGCAATCTGTAGGTTAATCGGATAAATTAATCACAAGATACCAAAACTTGCATCAAATGCCACTTTTTTGTATTATTTACCTGCTATTCAGAAACCTCAACACACAATCGCCTCAGTTTTATTGTGAGGTTTCCATGGTTTCGGCTAACACCTCGTTCTCATTATGCAATCGCCCACCTGTCAGATGCAACACTGTTAGTGTCACTGAAAATTCTGATTACTCATTATGAGGCTTTATGCATTTCCATGTTTTGGCCTTTAACAGTCATCTGTTTATTATTTTGATTATACATCTAATCCGTTGCACTTATTTAATGGATTTGCTCACTATTAGAACCATATGCCTGTATAAATGTTGATTATGATTACATTTAATTAAACTTTGCAAATGGATCCATGTCAAATCCAAGCCACACTTGACAAATTAATCATAGATTGGGTGGCACTTCATAACTCTTATTAATCAATTATCAACAAACATTATATAATGCTTAACTGATCAGCAGTTCTTGTGAAATCGTACTATGAATGACATAGTTATCTCTACATATAAAGCTGCGATAGGAGAAAGTATGTTAATACGGAAAAGAACGACACATCACCTAATATAAAGTAACTAAAGAAAATGCAAGTGCTTGCAAGGTAGCAAAATAATAGTTTTAAATTTTAAAGTAAAATTATAGTTAGGAAATTTAGAGAGAAAAAATGGATAGTAAATGATCTGCAGACTTTTCTGCACTTTACTTTCGAGTAAACATGGTAAAATGTCTTAAACTTGGCTGAGAGTACTATATTCTTCATATTCTGGCTGAAATAATATGAAACTAGCCAAAATATTTAAAAAGTGCTCCAATTCTGAGGAAATCTGGCCAGCTTTCTATGGAGCTCTGCAGAAAAAAAGGCCTAGCATGGATAAAAAAGATCATCAATCATAATTGAATATGCAAATCTATGCAAGAAAGAACCAATTGTAATCAAGTATGCAAATATTGTAAGCTTTGACCATCAAGCATTCTAACAATGTAAGTCAATGGAAGATTTCTAGGTCTAAGCTTATAAAGACCAAAAACAGTGTTCTTCAGGGACATATTTTTGTAGGCCAAAACCCGGAAATGAGTTAGCATTTTAGCACTTCAGGTTCCATCATCTCGAAGTCAGTGGGTTTTTTGAATGGGTTTTTGGTTAAATGCCTGAAATAAGGTCTGTGGTGAACACAAACTCAAGATATTTTCTCATTTTATTCTACAACATAAAATATACCAGTAAGAACAGTTGTTAGCAAGTGGCTAAATGGCACTACAGAGTTTGTCAGGGACATTAAACCTCATAAGCCGAACGGGTAAACTCATCAGAATCATGAACTTTTGTTGGTCACAGAGCTTATTTTCTGCAATAATCCAAAGCCAATGGAAAAATCCTATTGGGTTTTTGTTGAGGGAACCGGGGTGATGCTAATTTATGGGTTGGCCTACAAAAATACATCATCACTGCAGCGCTCTATAGATGGCTGCCTAAGAAAACAAAGCAATTCATTGCAGAAAATTCTGAAGAAGAAAAATAAGAAGAATTTCATTCAATTCCTGCCATCCAACCATTGTAATAATATTACTGTTTGTTTATTCATAAAACTTATTATAAAGTGCTCCCACTGACAAAAATAAATAGAATGCAGAAAGTTATCAAGCTGCCATCCAATCAACAAGCCAAATCAATGTGAGAATTGACACTACAAATCACCATTTAATTCATTTCTGTTCTCTCGTGTTGCACTCAGCTAATCCTATTGAATTCCCTGAGGTCACTTATCAAGTTTTCAGGCCCTGAGGGCCGATCCAATCACGCTGCACGCTTTCATCCTTTTGCTTACAAAAGGGAATCAGAAAATGGACACAAATCTCTCTGGCTACAAACAGGTGTGTATAAATATGTGCAGGTCTGTGCGTATATTTGTATTATGTATTAAGTATGTCTGGTGTTGCACCCTGTGATATTTTGCCTGGCTTACGCTCGCACAGGGGCCATCTGGTCCGAGTTGGCTCTCCTGCAATGCAACAACTGATCCATGCCAAATGAGAGCGTCGTGGCTTGCATGGATGCCACAGACCAGTATGGCACAGTAACATACCCATGCATGCACTGTCCCGAGTCTGCTGTATCATGCCAAAGGGCAGTTTTGAGGGACAAAAGGCAACAAATTAGCAGCTACAAACTGTCATGAAGCTAAAAACTATTAAGATAACACTTCTACTACCTTTGCTTATAGCACAATAAAAAATGCATCAAACTGAACAGCAATATTTTCATGACACTATGCAAGAGATGCTCATGTTTGCACATGGCTTTATTAATGCATGTGCGTTTGTACAGGGCAAATACATTAAAGAGCATTACCAAATATGACTAAAATGTCCAGACAGACTATGTCAAAATGGCAATCAAGAAATTAATGTTTTGAGAGTTAGTCACTCTCCCAATGTCTTTATCGTGTAACTTATATTCAGGCCACTCTGGCATTGTGATCACTTGAATATACAGATATATGTTCAAAATCCCTTATATCCCTTATTGCGCTAAAAACCCATCACTCATGAATCATCACATCTGTCCTCTGATCCCTCGTGACTGGCTAAAAGTGCGGCGGGCAATGTCAACATCATCACCGGCTGACTCTGCAGTGGGGGTGTGTGTTTAGTAACGTCATAATGACTGATTGGATACAGTACATGCACACTTGGGTTTTGCTTGTTAACCAATTAGCCTATATAATTTAGATGTTTGAAAACTGCCAAACTGAACCCAAAACAGCCCAAATTTTGTCCACCCGCCCAATCAAATTCAAAACTGCCCAAACTGGCAACACTGCTGCCAAGTTGTTGAATACTGAATATGCACTGATATGCAAATGTTGGTGGTCATATTTTATTGAGTTAACTGTTGTGATATCCTAATCATAAAGATTTATTATTTAAACTTTGCATTAAATGTGTCTCCAACATAAGACAGAGATCTGAACGCATTTATCTGTTCTTATGAGCGCATTTATCTAAACAGTAAGCACATTCTGTGGAACACAAAAGATGGTATTTTGATGGTATTTTTAATGGTAATTAGCTTTTGTCCATACAATGGAAATCAGCATTCAACATTGGACCCTATTGACTTATTACAAAACAAAACAAAAAAAACTTCATAGTTATGTCACATGACCGCCTATAGCAGCGCTTTTTTCATTAGCTTGGCAGGGAGGAATGTACAGTATGGCATTTCACATTAAAAGAGTTCAAAGTGTCCAATCAAAACAGATGTCATTTATATAAAGAAGTCTTTAAGGTAAAGCAGCAAAAACCAGGGTCACAGAGAGGGTGGAAAATGGTCATGAAAAACTAAATTACAATTGTAATGAGAAAAGAGCCTGTGAAAAGATTCCATTTAATGGCACTTCTAAAGCACAAAACAGTTTCCCTTAGACATCTAGAAATCATTGAAACATCAAAATAGCTTTCTTAGAATATCTTTTGTTTAGTAAATGATCCAGTTTCAAGTGTATCCTGCTGACCTGAGCACTTAAGACACTCTGGTTTTGTTATCACCAGCTGTTAGATGTTAGCTGTTAGATTACCGTTCATATACTAGAGTGATCAGAATCATTTTAGATTAAAAGAACTTTGCACGCCATTTTGTGTTCTTAGCTATGATACTGCAAAACGAGAGAAACACAGCAACCAGGCATCCTTCTTGCAAATGTTATGCTCAAAATATCCAGGGCGTCATGAGAGTCACGATTCCCTGAGGGAGTCGACTCCATGAGGTGCAAATTGGTGTGAAATCTCCGGCGGATATTATGCGAGAGATTATGACTGCACATCTCATGATGTCACAGCATTGCGGGGTTTAAATGATGGGGATTCCGCCACTCAGTACAACAAGTCCAGTTACTTTGGATTAGGATTAAATTCAACCAGACTCATTAATATGCGCTGCACATGACAAGCTGTCTGTCAGAGTTTCACACACCAGCTTAGCTCTTCTGAGGGAGGTTTACTGCGGGACCACAGCAGATGAAAGTAATAGAAGGTGTTTGGGGATATTTTATTGATCTACACTTTATGTGAAGGTCAATCATGTCACTTTTTGATGTTAAAATACTTTCTCAGATGAGTCCTAGCTAAGTTTATTGTACAGAGACTTACTAGCAGTCCAACACGTCAAATTCTGGCTCAACTAATGGCGTGGATTTGGGGCAGGACTGCTGTTCTGTGAATAATGGAAGACAGGAGGTTCATATCTTTAACTTAATGGTAAAAAATATAGACTGATAATCAAAATGTTGCAAGAGATGGACAGAATGTCTCTGCTTCCTTCCACTGTAGAAAAATTAAGGCAAAATATCCCAGAAATGGTCGTTGCTGATTACGTCATTTGGAGCCCCAGTTTGTGCAGTAGTGATCCTGAGGTGAAGCCGCAGTATCAAGGTCCCGCCCATATTCCAACTCCAGCAGACTCACAAGCGCAGCTGTCAATCATGATGATACACCCCATTTTTATAGCATCAAATAACTAAAACCAAGCTTGTTGTAAAAATTAACCCCGCAGCAGTAGACAAGCACCATTATGAATGCCGTGCGGCCGTGCGCATTTTACTTTCGCTTTCAAATTAGCACAAATTTGGGGTGCCAATAATGGGTCCATTATTATTCTTAATGAAAAACACAACAACTAGAAAAACACAACTAATCCTTTGCAGGTTCCCTATTAGCACTGGGTTTAAATCCAAAATATTGCAAAAATCTTCCACCATCGTCTTGTCAGTCAGCTCCTCACTCTTGTAATGAATGAAATCTGACTACTGCTGCGGATCTGTGTTGTGACTCTCATTTGGCTCACACTGCATTGAGCAGATGCATTCAGCTTTTAATTGCAGTGTCTGTTTTCTAACTGAATTAAATTATTTTTATTACTATAAAAAAAATCAAAATGACGGTGGGGTTGGTGCCACGGTGGGCAAGTGACGTAACCGGTGTTGCGGCTCAACACCAACTGTCGCACCAAGCCTATTTGTAATTGTGTAATTGGATTTTTTAGTTTGGCTCACGATTAAATGGAGAGGGTGGGGTTTATGACCTATACAGCAGCCAGCCACCAGGGGGCGATAAAATGCATTGGCTTCACCTTTCAGGACTTGTGCAGCACACTTGGTTTGAACCCACAAATGTTGATCCATAAGCTATCACCATTGTGCGCTCAAGCACAGAATTAAACCAGGGGATTGTCAACATAATAAGTCTAACGTAAGTAGCTTTAGATAAACGCATCTGCTAAATTACTACTAATACTTATTAATATCTGAAATCTATCTTTCTGACTTCAGATGTTTCAATGAATTTAGCTCTGAACATATTACAGAGTCATATTTTTCTGGAATAATGTGCATTTTCTGGTAATGTGCGATTCTTTGTTGGTTTGTTCAATGTTGGATGAAATCTTCACTGCCTGTCTCTCTGTAAAACACTTTTCCACATCCTGAGGACTGCAAGCTCGTATTTGCACACTGACATCTCACTTAAAGCCACTGGGAAAACATACAAATCTATTTTGCTGAATGGCTTCTTGTGCTGGATTTTTTTTTTTTTTTTTTTTTTTTTTTTGGAGAAAGACTAAATATATTTATTTTACAAAATACATTTGCTTTCTAGACAGCAGCCATTATCTTCTGCGCACAATGTCACCTTGATTCTTATTGGTGCATACAAAATATACATCCCACTAATGTGACATGCTTAAAAAAGAAACACATCTAATCTGATGATGCTGGCCATGTGTTTTAAATGAAAATCCCTGACATAGGCGAAACAACATATCCCCTGAATGCAAGCAAACACACACACACTGACGCTCTCACAGACCTTGTTTGACACATGGATTCAAACTTTCTCTCTGCCTCTCATATCATGCACTATTTATAATGTGCTCTCCCTTTTTGAATTATTGATAGGCCATACCTTTTTTTTTTTTTTAACTCAGTAGTTCACTCACACTTTGACACACACACACACACACACACACACACACACACACACACACACACACACACACACACACACAAACACATACAGAGAGAGGATGAAGGTCTTTAGGATGGTGTAATCAGATATATGAGTAAAAACACAGTCACACAATTATCATAGCAACAGCTCAATGTTTTCATACACAAAAAAACACTGCTTCAGGGTGAATAAAAAAACAGACAAAAGCATGCCTGGGCCACATTTCTCTGCATTTCGGAAAAAAAAAAGAAAAAAAAATTCTGGACCACATCTATATTATATATGTGTAAATTGTAAAGTATTTGTTTAATTGTCATGATGCGTTCATTTTATTTAGAAAATATAATGTTAAATATAGTTTCTTCATTTTGTCTTCTGATTTGGAAGATGAAATTTGACTCAGACATCTTCTGAATGACAGCTCTCTAAATAGACTACTAACAAAGCCTGTTTAACATACACAGCATGTACAAGCACAGCCACTCAATGTAATATGAAGATCTAAATCCAAACTGTTCATAAGCTTCTTGAAGATTTACCAAGAGAAAGAGCTTTAACTTTATGTGGATCAAGATCACTTTCATTCTGGTATTCATATGAGCATGAGGATATGCAGAAAGCTAATGCTGAAACGTATATCTGGTCTATAGAAATATGAAAATACAGATAGACACAAATGTTAAACTTAAATTTTATGTGCTAAAATTTGAGTTACAATGTATATAGTCCCTCTTTTAAGGGTCAAAACAAAATTATATAACAAAATTATATAACCAAAATAACAGTTTTAATGCCTATATATATATATATATATATATATACATACATTATATATACAAACAAGGTAAGTTCAGACTCCATTTTCTTTCCACTTCAAACACTGAGCACAGTGTAAATTAATAAATGATAACACAAGCTTCACTTTCCTCCCTCCTTCATCATGAGTAAGAACTCAAGCTCACAGCAAGCTGATGAATCACAACCACTAGCCATGATGGGAGATCCCTGGATTCATTTTTATCACTACTACTACAACACCCACCAGCACATCGTATTTAAACTGGAAGTAGAGACACAATCCTTCACTACATTGTCTTTTAGAGTTACTATAACTATCATTGTTGCAGTGCAGGATCTGGACTGCTTATATATCTACATGCAGACGTTCAGATCAGTGTCGCATGAATTTATGAGCAGCTAAAATCCCCCTGTTCACAGCTCTGACTGACTCATGCATCTCAGAGCAGGTTTCTCCGAATAATCGAGTGATCTCATACTGCCGGCACAGACGGTATCCACAGAGCACATTGAAAAGCCACTTGACGTTTCGGACCATAAAATTCCTCAAGTAAAGCACTAAAGGCTGGAATTGGTAATAATGGATAGATGTTTGCGTCATGTTTGAAAGAAAGGTCTGGAATGAGCATTTCAGAAAACAAGTGAAGCGAAGCATGGCTATCACAAGCACAGACTGATGAGAAACGATCTCTCTCTCTCTCTCTCTCTCTCTCTCTCTCTCTCTCACACACACACACACACACACACACACACATATACATACATACAACACTATTCAGCTCTAGAAGAAATAAATGACACACAACAGGATATCAAATCAATGAGAGACAGGCTAAGTGTACCAATCTTACTCTACGATATACAGGAAAGGAAAAAATATGCAAATTGAGCTTTTGGGTCACAAAAACATGTCTACATCACATTTCACCTCAAAATAAAAAATAAAATAAATTATATTTTGCATAAATTAGCTTCATTCTTTTCATGAAAATTAAAGGGGTCATGCCATAGATTTTTTTTTATTATTTAATGTTCTTTGAGGTTCACTTATAATGTTAATAAAATTTTTGGCGCGCGCACACACACACACACACACACACACACACACACAAAACCTAATATATATACAGAAAAATGATTGTTTTCAACTTTCATTCTGACCCTCTGTCTGAAATGATTAGTTTTTAAGGGGCGGCTCCTATGATTGGCTAACGTCTTAGCATAGGAAACAGTCTCAACAACCACTCACTGTTGCACACAAGTAAGTGTTTTGAAAGCATTATCCATATAAAACCGTCACCGCGAAAGCATTATCTATATAAAACCATCTGGGACACCATTAAAATAAACCATCCACTTGTTTCCGATGCTGGGATCTTTCTGATGTCTGTACAGAGACACAAATGAGCTGTTTAAACTGGACATTCTTTCATTCTTCAATTTCAGGGTTGTCGACAGACTCAAACGTGTAGAGTATGTCAGAAACTGAACGCACATCTGTATCTGCAACCAGTGTAGACAGCATCAGTGATTATAATGGGTTATATTTGCTTTTGACACAACGCTTACATCCAGTGTAGCAAATATCAGCCGTTAATCGACTGAATACCAGTGGGCGGGGCCTATGGTGGGATGATGTAAAACTATTCGTCGATGTCTTGCTCTGGAGGCAGTCATATGCAAATGTTTTTGTCCGTGTGATGTCACAGATCCCGCAATATCAAAACGAGCCATTTTTGGAGCTTGATTGAATAAAATGCTTTGTTTATAATGAGGACAATGTTTTAGCTATATAACTTGTATAACTTAATATTTTAATGGTACAAAGACCTTTTATATGTCAAAAGATCAAAGCAAATGTGATTTCTCATGTCATGACCCCTTTAAGGATTTTTTTGCATTGTGAAATTTTCATGAACAACATTTCAAAAATTACTCTAATACAATTATTTTTATATGTAATACTGTTTAATATTATATTAAATATTTATAATTTATTTATCATATATTTAAAACTATTTTTATATAATTATTTTAAATAAAAATAGCTATTTTTTGTCACAATACAAAAACAATAGTTCTAAAAAAAGCTTTCATTATTTTAAAGTATTGCATTTTATTTCTTTCCTTTTGGTATTTTTGGAAGTGCAATCTGACATGTTCTTGACAGGGTAAGATTCAACCTTTTATTTCTGACAGAATACAGAACGGCGTACAAAAAGCACTCCATCTTATTTACAAACTGCAGAGGAATTTCACGATTCATAGAACAAGTATGTCGGCTTTCGTTCTCTTGTCTCCACATGATAGCACATCCAAACAAACACGCATACGTGCACAGTCACAGATCTTAAAACGGCATCTCAACCAAATTAATATGGAGCAGTAGGGTCTACGGAGTGAGGATAAATTATGCATTATGATTATCTAGGTCTGTGATTTAAAAATACACACCACCTTTTCCCCATGCAGCTGTTTTGTTCTGAACTGAAGATGCTTCAATCTGAGCTCAAACCCACCAGAGCGCAAACAAAATCAGCCAATTGCCACTTATAGATAAAAGAGGATTATAATATTAATCTGGCATGGAGTGGCCACAAGAGTCATTTTACCAAATACTGTAGATTCGTTCAAAAGATGATTCAATGACTCATTTGAGTAATCATTGCTGTGTTCCATGTTCTTATACTGCAAAATTTACACTGTATACAATATTTGTTATTAAAAGTATGTGAAAGCATGCAACACACAACATCTTTTAAACAGTAGCATGCTACAATGTTGCCACATGAGCTCATCATGCATGTTTAATTCAGCGAGGTGACACATCATCTGAAATACAAATGAGCATTTTGCATTTTCTATTCAAATAAAAATATATTTTTGGCAGTACAGTACACATCTGAATCACAACAAAGATGGTAAAAGTATAGCAGATAGTACTTCTGACACTTAAATATGTCTGTGTTTATTACGCTTCAAAATAAGTTATGCTAATTATGCTGTTTTATTTAGGGTATATTTGTTGTGTTGCAGTTGCAGTAAGTGTCTGTCACCCTAATTGTGTTTCTGCCATCTAGGCCACATGCTGTTCCCATATTATTCAGACCTAGTTTTCGCTGGCTGATATAAATAAATATGTGGCAAATATGACGAAAGTTTTGTGGGGGGCCTCTAGAGGCTTCATCATATGCCTTTGGAGACAAGTTTCAAGAATCGCTGTTTGTTTGTTACTCCTATATATCTGTAACTGGCAGAAAGAGGTTAACTATTATAAATTAATGTATGCAGTCTTGCTCAGAAATATTATTAGCTCATTAGCTCATAAAAAAAAAAATACTTAGAATACACAAATATTAGGTGAAACAATCCATTTTGAGCTTCTACATCTACATCTGCCATCTTGAATGGCGTTCATATGGAGTTTGTCTTATCTGCAAAGGACATATGCAATAATGCCTTAAATTTCAGTATTTTTGTCCCTTTTCCCAGTACTAAACAAGTCTTATCTAATGCAGTTTTGTTTCTCAAGTCAATTGATCTTGTTTTAAGGATGTTTAGATGTTTTTACTGAAGAACTAGACGAAAATATTGATTAAGACAATGATTTTTGCTGTGTGCCTGCCTACTGTTTGGCACAGCCTTCGCATCAGAATAGATCTATGCCTTAAAATGCTGTCTGTGTAGGCAGCTCACTATGTTTCAGACTAAAGGTATTCACTTTTAAACATGTCAGAGCATCAGTCTAGATTCTACGTGGAGAGAAAAACTCTTAAACAAGCCTAAAGTGGTTAGCCACACTGAGAAGAAAAATATTTTGGTAGTATACTGTATTTTGGTATTTTGGTCTTGTTTTCTAATACAAATATCTACAAATATCTAAAATGTACAGTATAAATCAAGATACACTCAGTTAAGCAAAATGACTTTTTTAAAATCAAAATTAAGTGAATTTATGCTTAAAACAAGAAAAAATATCTGTCAATGGGTAAGAAAAATAATCTTTTCCTATCAATTTTTTTCTTGTTTCAAGCATAATGTCACTTAAAGGGTTAGTTCCCCCCAAAATTAACATTTTTATTACTCACCCTCATGTCATTCCACACCCGTAAGACCTTCGTTCATCTTCGGAACACAAATTAAGATATTTTTGATAAAATCAAATGGCTCAGTGAGGCCTCCATTGCCAGCAAGATAATTAACACTTTCAGATGCCCAAAAAAGCTACTAAAGACGTATTTAAAACAGTTAATGTGACTACAGTGGTTCAACCTTAATATTACAAAGCGACGAGAATGCTTTTTGTGCACCAAAAAACAATCATGAAGCAGTATCTAGTGACACTGCTTCATGAAGCTTCGTAGCTTTACGAATTTTTTGTTTCGAATCAGTGGTTCGGAGCGCGTATCAAACTGGCAAAGTCATGTGATTTCGAAAATGTTTCGAAATTTCAATGGTTCACCACTGGGGGTCGTGACTTTGGCAGTTTGATACACGCTCTGAACCACTGATTCGAAAAAAAAGATTCGTAAAGCTACAAAGCTTCATGGAGCAGCGTTTTGAGATCGCCCATCACTAGATATTGTTGAATAAAGTTGTTGTTGTTGTTTTTTGCCGCACAAAAAGTATTCTCATCGCTTCATAACATTAAGGTTGAACCACTGTAGTCACATGAACTGTTTTAAATATGTCTTTAGTACCTTTCTGAGTATCTAAAAGTGTAAATTATCTTGCTGATTAATTATCTTGCTGGCAATTTTTCAAAAATATCTTAATTTGTGTTACGAAGATGAGCAAAGGTCTTACGGGTGTGGAACGACATGAGGGTGAGTGATTAATTACATAATTTTCATTTTTGGGTGAACTAACCCTTTAATTTTGATTTTGAAAGTCATTTTGCTTAAGTAAGTGTATCTTGATTTATACATTTTTAGATATTTGTAGATAAATACAAGCTTGGCCAGGCTAAGAGACCTGGAAAGCACTGTAGGCTGTATTAATTAATATGGCTAGTATAAATCAAGATCTATATACAAGCACGTAGAACATAAAGGACAGTGTAACAACAGTAAGGCTAGGTAAACCTCTAATATTAGCATAAACAAGAAAAGGTCAGGAGTCAGACGAGACATACAACATAAGACAAACAACAAGAAACTGCTGCCAACATCCTTTAAAGTCAACATTAAATCTAAACTGTAAAGTAAAATAGGTTGCACATGCCCTTTCATGTTAAATTGAACCATTTATTTCCTTTTAAAACCATGAGAAAGACAACAGATGATATTCTCTTAAGATTTTCCAGTAGCAATGACTTCACGCTGTCTGCGTGACAGCTGTGTCTATGTAAAGACTGAGTGAGCTCATAAAACAATGCAACACTTCCCTGAAAGCTTGTTATTACTGCTATCATTCAATCAGGCCTGATTTGCATATGTATCCTTATGCTGTCTTGGTAAAAAAACACTCTCCCAGCTTTTCTTTCTGTCATGTCAGAACTTTCCAGCACAGCTAACAGGGCAGGGTCAACTTAGCTGGCCTCTGAATTAAGTAGCCTAAAAGCGATCAATGAGAGTAATTTGCATGAGGATCGTTACTTTATTAGAAGGAAATGAGACCGTCTGTACGCTCACGGTCTGTTGACCTGAAGGGCAGTGAGCCATTTGATGGCTTTTAACTCGACAGTAGTGGACGACTTCAAAGATATCAGGACAGGTGATACAAATGTGAAAGAGTTTTCAGAAATACTCTGACTAAGGTCGCTTATCACAGACTGAAAGCTTAGAAAACAGATGAAGGTCTGGAAAGACTCTCTCAATATGACGTATATCCTCATACAGATATCAATAATCTATTGAAAAATATCTGCCTCCAATTTTCAGAGCTGCATCGCCGTTGTTGCGAATGAATAACCTTTGCAACAATCAGCATCTCAAAAAGCTCAAAAACATAAACTTGTAAATTAATAATTTAATATAAAAATACACTGCATATACTGCAATCTAAAATCATTTAATAAATCACATAGTGTGACCAGAATCTCCCCTTGCATTCAAATGCAAAATGCCATTTGTGATAATCTATTGATCCCCATTCGATCAAGAAGGCTTGCATAAAATAAAAGAGAAAACATTTTTGTCTATCGACTCACTTCAACAGTTCTTTGGTAGCTTAAAGGTCAAGAAATGTTTCTAAATCTGGCTATTTTTCAAATATATTTTAAAACTGGCACTAAGGCTCACTCTACCTAAGAACACATTACTATGAAGAGACTGTTCTGAAGTTGAACTGACCTCAAATCACCTGAAACATCACCTCAAATGTGTCTGAGATGTTCTCATTAATATGGCAGTGCCATATTAGCAACATTTTGGTATACACTGTTGAGAATATCAGTTGGGTGTAATGTCTTAGTGACATTTTTAATAAAATATTAAGAAATAATGTATCTGAAAACTATATATAAAATTTTATATATAGCTAGACCTTTTTTGTAATACAATCAATATGCAACATTACAGATAATCTACCCCTTTAAATAACACATTACCATATCAATATGATATTATGTACAATATCATATTATGCAATCAATGATTTTTGAAAACTGAGAACTGTATCATAATACGCCTCCATATCATTTTCTAAACTAACCCTAGGCCACACAATATCTGTAAATCGATTAGTCTCAAAAAAGAAAAACCTAGTACAGCAGCAGGAACTAAAGACTAGTCTGACCACGATAACACCACCACAAAGCTGACATATACACTTTCCAAAATTTACCTGAAAAAAAAATTTCCTACATCCCTAAGAATGTTTACTATGTGATGAAATGTACCTTAAGGTAAAGAGTTAACTTGGTTATTCATAGTAGGAGTGTCATTGTGGACAAAAACCTGCCAAAGAACAACTCTGGACACATGTTGAAGAACAATTCTTAAGAAAAAGACTGAGCTGATGTAACAATGTCATCAAATACTTGGGAGCTGCAGGTTGATACCAAGATCTTCCAAAAGTGCACAAACGGCCAGATAAAAAAAAAAAAAAAAAAAGTGTTGTCTTACCTCGGTCAGGTGAGGCGTGGGGTTGAAGCCGCACATGTTGCAGACTTGGGTGTGGCACTGGGTGCAGAGGTTGTAGTTCGGGGTCTTGGCTGGATCTCCCATGTTGAGCTCAGTCTTACACAGTGGACAGAACACTTTGGGCTTTGGAGAAACTTCCTGCCTTGGTGGAGCTGGCTGGGCTGCAGGTTTAGCACCTGCTGCAGGACCTGGACCAGGCCCAGGGGGTCCCGGCTGCTTCTGCGGGGGCTTTGGGGAGGAAGGTTGTTGGGCCGGTGGTGTGGTTTGCACCGGATCCACTGATATCAAACTACTGGCCTGGTTCAAGAGTGAAGCGCCAAAACCGAAGAGTTTCCCAAAGGGCTGTTCTGGTGGAGGAGGTTGGCGGGATGGGGAACTTCCGGCGCTGCGAGTATGGTCCTGCCGTGGGGGCTGAGACTGGAATCCAGGGACCTGACCGGGAGAGGTCAGGCTGGGATGGGGCTTTGGCCATGCCTGGAAGGGGAACAGCGCCAGGAGCAGGAGGTTTGCTTTGAGGGGCAGCTTGAGGAATGGTCTGCTTCTTAGCTTCTGGGGGAGGCTGGGACTGAGGTTGAGGTTGAGGTTGAGGTTGAGGTTGAGGTTGGGGTTGGGGTTGGGGTGTGGGCTGGGGCTGTGTGGGTGCAGTAGGCTGGGATATAGGCTGGGGTGGAGGTTTGCTGGGCTGGGATGGTGAGTGGATCTGCTGCTGGCTTTTCGACCGTGGCGTATCCATATCCATCCCCAGCGCCCTCTGCATTTGACAGTTCAGACACAACCACTCTTGCACCTGGGAAAGACAATGAACCATTTACTGACTATGTAATTAGATCAGAAGATTGGTCATTAATTTACATAATGAAGAATGTCAAGATGAAAAAGATGAAGAGGGTGGGAAGGGAAAAGAAAGTGAACTAGAAGACAAGTTGCTTGTAATACTGACAAAGATGTGAATAAATTACTAACCCCAAGTATTTCACTTTGGTGCATAACTTCTGTTACTGCTTATAAGAGAGATGAGGTGTGCTATTACTTTTCTAAGTGATCAGACTTACTTTTTCACCAGATGTCCAATAAAATAGAGGAAAAAATAGGGAAATACCATAGACTTAGTTTGAAGAAGTTAGATCTGGGGTGCACAATCTTACTCCCAGAGGGCCACCTTACAGAGTCTAGCTACAGTACAACCTTTTCCAATAAACCTGCCTGGAAGTTTCAAGTAACCCTGAAGACCTTGATTAGCTGGTTTAGCCTCCTGGAGAGCCATGTTTCAAAGTCTACATCCAAAGTTCACCAATAAACCTTACTGGATGTTTTGAGTAACCCTGAAGACCTTGTTTAGCTGGTTCAGGGATGTTTAATTGGAGTTGGAGCAAAACTCTCCAGAAAGGTGGTAGTGTTGTCAAGTACCAACCGCGATACCAAGTCAGTACTGAAATTTTAAAAATGTGATGCTTTGAGCGCTGTTGAGCGGATTCGTAAACACCTCTGATTGGCTTTTGTGTTCACGCACTCATCAGATATGTCTGTGATTGGCTAAAATGATCAACGCACGTGAGCGTTTGAAAGTACACGGAAGTGTCTGAATTTGAAAGCATTTTGAAAGTGGTCCACTGATAGACACCTGCTTTCAAATGCTCATTTGTGTATCTGTGTAAGCGCTCGTCGAAGAGCATCATTGATGTCTATTTATTTACAACATGTTTTTGAAGCGTTGATCATTGTAGCCAATCACAGACATATCTGATGAGCGTGTGAACACAATTGCCAATCAGAGGTGTTTACGAATCCGCTCAACAGCGCTCAAAGCATCACATTTTTTTAAATATCAGTACTGACTTGGTATCGCGGTCGGTACTTTTGACAACACTAGAAGTTGGACCTCCAAGGGAAGGATTTGACACTCCTGGACAAGATCCATATCTAGTGACCAGAATATCATAGATACTATGATCCAAACAGCACAAGGCATGTTTTCACAGGCCACTGGAAAGGGAAAATAATAATGATAGACATGCCTTTCAACCCTCAGAAACTCTTACATTCAAAAGTAAAGTCTTTGAAAGAAATGGGGCATAGTGATGACCACTACAGAATGGAACACACCCAAGGCCTTGGGGTGTGCTTATCAGAGTTAGCAACCACCTAGAACACCATAGCAATCACCTCCCAACACCACAGTACAGAACAATAAGCTATGCAAAAATCACCCGGCTTGTACTACTTAATAGTTGCGTATAAAACTAATACTGCAATTAGAAACAGTAGCAGATGTCATAATAACATTAGCTCATTTGACCACTGGAACAGGAAATGAGACAGCATCCGCAGCACTAACTACCTAACTGACACAGCTAGCACAATTGCTTCATAATCTATGACATAGATGTGACATGCAGCCACAGATAAATAGGATTCAGTAATAGGATCAAAAGGCGCAAATGATGTCCGGTCAGGACATTTGACTTCATGAATGGATTATAACCACATGAGGGGTTTGATGTTGAGTATATTAGCCTGTCTAGTGTCCGTCCACTGATGCGATATTTGGAACTGACATGTTGAGACACGAAAGCTGACATGCCGGATTTGTTTAATATAACTGTCCGACAAATCATATCATACAAAACAGTAACATCTGACAGCTCGACTGACACGATATGACACTGGTTACTCTGTGAGGATTTCCGTTTAGAGCTGGGAGAGGAAACAGACAAGTGTGTGCTAAACTGCCTTCTGCTGAAGCTTAGAGGACTGCAGATAGAAGAGTATTTTATTTATGCAAAATTGTGCCAGAGGTGGAGTAATTAACAAAAGGGCAATAAATACTCAACAGCTAAGGATGTTGTTACCTCAAGCTCAAACAAAGAAGTTTGTTTAAGAACAATAACATTTAGACATTTGTTAGTGTGACTTAAGGGTCCAACATTGTCCAGTGCTGCATTTTATGTTAAACTTGAACGTGACTTTGGATCATTTAGGGTGGTGCTAACCAGCATGATGCCACAAAATAGAGACAATAGCGACAGACAAAATTGACATGGCTATTTGAATTGTCATAGCTAATTAGGACAAATAAAATCATACGTACATAGAAGACCTTCTATCGCTTGTTGCCAAATCATGTAACCACCTAGTTAGGGCACATTGTATTTTTTATCTCTCTATCCCATGGATAGTCAGAAAAACACCTCTCTCTGGTCAAGGTGAATGTGTGTGTGCGAGTGACAGACACACACACCTCTCTCAGGTTAAGATGAGATAGCTGTCACATTGGGACAGGTGTGATAACTGACGCCTGTCAATATCACATCAGTGCTTATGTAACAACCACTGACATCATGACAGGTGTGTGTCTCATTATTGACCATACTCACATCAGGCGAACATCCGTCACCTACAGTTCACCCCGACAAGAAAAACAGCCATGTGCAAACAAGTACTGAAAAGTACATGCTACCATGTACAGTAAATACTAGTGCTATACCAATATACAAATTCAGCAATATAATGTCAATATATTAAGCTTTTAATATTGGCAACACTATATATATATATTGGACATATCTAGATAATAAATAAATCCAACTGGTCAGCCATTAAAAACTGAACCATAATATTACCATCTGATACATCATTGTACTATACTGTAAGATCATTTATCTTCCCTTAAAGCATTTGCACACACACAAGAACTCGTATGCACAAACGGTTTTCAATTACTCATTATCTGCATCACAGTACTTTTCATTTTTTCAGCATAAATCCATTTAACAAAACTAATAACAACTACTGAAATATAATGACTTAATGGCTGTTCCAGAAATTACGTTTGTGAGTAAATGTTCTCGCTTGCATGAGCTTCTGGGTTATGAAGAAAGATAATGAGCAGATTTCTCATAGCCAGACATGTCACAAGCGATCATTATTCTTACAGTTATTAACGGCAAACTTTCTTGAGGGATTCAACGTGAACACAGTAACTCATAACCTTTAATTTAATTGTGGTAAATATTTAAAAAGGCCTGAAAAATAATCTGTGCCCTTCTGACGCCTGGTCCATCAATTTATGAATTCAACCAGCTGTTTGGGTATTGAGTGATTCTTTGCTGAGATTTTGCAGTGTAAATGTACTTTATTTAGTCAGCAAGGGTTTGTGTGATGGTCATCATCGGGTCAAACTTTGAGCCTGTGCATGTTAGTTGGTGATAATGTCTCTAGAAATGTTTGTCAATCATATTGAAGGACAAGGCAGTAGTCAGAGTCCAATTTCAGTGGCAGAGACAGGGCAGACCGTGTGTGTGTGTGTGTGTCATATCTACACTTGTCACTCAAACACACAGCAAACACTCTATACCCACTGAACAATGGGCAGTTACAGAAAGATTGGGTCACCTGTGCCAATCTAGTCTGCTATTTTCTCTCTTTTTCTAACTCTCATATCCCACTTTCTTATGCTGTCCTGCTTCATATAATCATTGTCTTTGTCAATGTGTCCTTGGTTGTTGAATTCTGTCATTATTTACTCACCCTTGTGTCATTCCGAGTCTGTTTGCTGTTATTATTTCCACAGTGCCCTTTTCTGTACAACAGAAGCTCTTAGTGATCACATGTCTCAGGCTCCAAAAAAAAAAAAGGACAAAATAATTACCATAAAAGCACCATTAAAGTGGTTCATATGACCACATACAATAGCTTTGTCCTCGGAGAAGACCAATGACATTTTGATGAAAGAATCATTTATCAAAGAACCATTTCTGAATAACTTGATTGAGAACAAATTCAGAGCTTCTGAGGAAGGGAAGATTATCATAATATTACATGATAAAACTTACATAATCGCACCAGTTGTATGGAATACTTTTAGGCAGATGCTATTTACACTTAGTGAAAATAGCAATATATTCTATTTACACTAAGTGACAATAGCAGCATTTTCTTAGCGATATGCTATTTACACTAGGTGAAAATAGCGATAGATTCTATTTACACCATGTAAAAGTATCAGTTCTTTGCAATAAGAGTAAAGATGCTATCTATAGGTACTTTATATTGGCAGATACTATTTGCACCTCAGTATTTTTGTACATTAACAGGATGCTATTTGCACTTAGTGTAAATAGACACTCCAATACTTTTATGGTGTTTTTGGGTCATTTTTGGAGCTTGACAGACATGGTCACCTCAAACTGTCTTCGTATGGAAGTAGCTGCATAAAGATTAAAACTGTGGCTTTCCACAAAAAATAAATAAATAAATGAATAAATAACAGGGTTGGAACAACATAAGAGTGAAAAAACAATGACTCCACCCATAATCTGTCTATAAGACTCCGCCCACCCCAAGTCCCACCCCATTCTCCATATATGGAGTTGTGTTCCAATTGTAGCTGGGCCTATTGTTCTCCTGCCCTGTATAAATTCTGACCATTAGCAGACTATCTATCTGAGAGCTGACCATGATGACCATAATCAAGATATTGGTTTTTCTGTTACTTACTGTTTTTCAAAACCTAGCAAACAACCTACAGAGACAGCATTTTTGGACACCATAGGTTAATTTTTACATCACAGACATGACAATTAAATATTCAAAACTAACATTCAAAGGGTCTATGATGCACAAAGAATGCAGTGTAGGAAGTCATCTTCCTAAGAAACAGCCCTTCCTGAAATATATATATATATATATATATATATGCATCATAAAATATGAAACATAAAACAGATTTCCATAACATCAAACAAACATCTAGGAAGATACTGCTTAACATTTACAGTGTTAGTCTGGCAAGTCTAACAATATACTGCATTCAACTGGGAATTACTTATGGACGTGCAGGATTTGTGCATATTTAAACAAGCATCTTTTCGCATATGTGTGCTTATGCATATGTACAAAGATCGCATGTGATTTATGAGAAACTAAATGTGTACAGGTTTATGCTAATATCCTTCAGAGTGCTTTCACACACACACACACACACACACACAAACTGATTTACACCCAAATGATGGTGCAGCACCCGAGGTATTGATTAGTCAGCTGGTGTGAGAGGAGAGAGAATCCACAAGAAGCGGAGAATCTCTCAAAGACACTGAGCTGAATACTAACACTCACACACACACCGCAGAACATACTGCACCCTTACAGTGCTCAGTTAATTATAAATATTTACTGTACACGTCTCACAGTCACACAAATAAGGGGTTTTGCAATATATTGGTATTGACGATAACTGTGATATTTAAAGGTACATAAGGTACATAACTTTTTTTGTTAATGTTAAATAAGTCAATACATCATCAATCTTTCTTTCAAAATGTGTTTTTGTCTTACCCTGATTCACTATGATAAGATTATTATAAGTGTTTATATTTTAGATCTGTCGGGGCAGTTTTCTCGGGAAATTGCATACAAGCTTCACTCGCCTGTGTGTGTCTCGCTGTATGTCTCATTTTTCTGTGGAACACAGGAGAAATTGAGCACATCTCTTCTCCTTACATATCAAAAACAGACTGAAATTTAGGTCTTTATTCACTCGTTTAATGAGTTACCTTGAGAAATGATGCAACCAATTCACTGAGGCAGTGATTTAAACTTCAGAATCAGATCTGAGAATGAATTGTTCTTTTAAGTCAGTTCTTGTCAATGAACTGGCTGATTCGATTCACAAACCCAACTGGATGATTCATTCAACTCACTGACTTAACGATCAGGTCACAGCAGTTATTGAATTAACAGCTGACTGGAAAAACAAAATACAATTCAGTCTGTTCATCACACATATATATTGTATGACTTGAGAAGACTTTGATTATAGCAAACCAGTTTTACTCTTAAACATAAACGTTCTTTATTAGCATCTATGGCTCAATGGAACCTTTCATTTGCACAAAAGGTTCTTAATATTATTAAAATGTACTTTTTTGGAACCCAAAATGTTTAGAACCTTTATTTTTAAGTATAGTTTTATTTAGTGTATAAAATTTTTAAGGGTGTCTTTTTTTTTTTTGCCATGGTTCCTGTCAACTATCATTGTAGCAAAAAGAACAGCATTAAGATTCCTTGATTATGATTTCAATTTTTTAACTTTAGTTAGTGTGTAATGTTGCTGTTTGATCATAAACAACATCTGCAAAGTTACAACACTCAAAGTTCAATGCAAAGGGAGATATTTTCCTTTACAGAAATCACTTTTTAAGGACTACAACAAACGGCTGGTAGGGACTACAACAAGCTTCTTCCTGGGTTAGTGACATCACAAACCCCAAAATTTACATAAACCCTGCCCCCAGGAACACGCAACAAAGGGGGTGAGGCCATGTTGGGCTGCTTTAGAGAAGAAGAAGAGTCGCTGTAGTAGAGTGTTGTTACCAAGCTGTCATTTTACGCCGGACTGCTTCACAAACGAGGGTCAATTCAACGCTGGATTTGCACAAAAGATTAACATGACGGCACATGCTAGTCGATGAGTTGAATCAACTCCACAGCAACTACATTTAATCACTAACCATTCGGAAACGTCCAGTCGCATTCTTCTTCCTGAGTCTCTCCATCAGTGTTTGACTCCGGTTTGAACAATGTAAGGTTGAACACCGTTGCTGACAATCGTCATTTTGGCTGCGTAAGATTCTCCAGCTTTGTTGTTGTTGAGCAAACGAAGCGCGGGCTGTTAAAGCTCCGCCCTCTTCTGGATAGGGGGCCAGGAGCAGCAGCTCATTTGCATTTAAAGGGACACACACAAAAACTTGACAAGCTGTAATAAATGATCTGTGGGGTATTTTGAGCTGAAACTTCACAGTTACATTCTTGTAAAAGGGGCATTATAAGTCCCCTTTAAAGCATCTTATTTTTTGTTCCAAAGAGGAAAGAAAGTCCTACAGGTTTGGAATAAAATGTAGGTGAGTGCAGTAAATAATTGAGTGAACTATATAGAAGCCTATTTAGTTTTGAAAAAGAATGTTGTCTTGATTTAAACCCAGAACAGAACGCAGCTGGTGAGACAGACAGAATGAGAGGACAAATGATATGGATATGGAGAACAGGTGAAAGGCAAACAGACAAACAGATGGAGTCACAATCAAAGAGTCTTGTAGACAAATAGAGACACATCAGCTGTACAGACAGTCGTGTCGGCAGCAGTCTGTGGCATAAGAGCAGGGAGACGGATAGAGGTGGCGAACCGCTGCCTGTTTCCAGACTAAAGTGGTTGAGAGACAGACTGAATGCTGCAGTTTCCTAACAACAATCCACAGTAGCAAAGTGCCGAGCTGAAACTGGGACAAGACACATCAAAAGAGCATTCTGAGGGCCCCCAAATACTTTAAATATCTCTATAAACACCACACAAGAACACAACACAGCTTCACTCCAGTCTCCATGGGCACCAGATTCATAAACTAATTCTTCTCTGTGTGCATTAGACCAAACTGACAGCTTATCAGAGCATATGAAGCACAAATAAAGCTGATTAATGGAAATGTGCTGGTGAGAAGTTTTAAAGGTATAGAACACTTTTTGTCGAATACCAAAGAAAGTGTACACTTGCTGGGTAGCTTATAATTGAGGTGTTTAAAGATGAATAAAAACTACATCAGTTTGCTGTAATGAATGTGACATGTTTCTGTGAGTAATAATGATCACAATAACAAAGTAATGAGAAAACTGAACTCTCCATTAATGAGGAAATCAAAATGCTAAGCTATAGCTGCACTCACGTCATGTCAGAATTACCATAATTATGAGTTTGTGGCTGTAAGGTTTTTACATCTTGGTTGGATGCGTAACTGCAAGTTGGAAACATTGAACACTATGACAGTTCCAATGATAGGAATTATGTATATATGTATATACTAGTTAAATCAAAAGCATTTATGCATTTTTTTTTTTACATTGCTTAAGTATAATACAATCAGCAGTTATAATAATAATAATAATAAATCACTCATATTAAATAACAACAATTATTGAATCAAAATCATTTATGGATTTTTTTTTTTTTACATTGCTTCAATGCAATAAAATCAGTAGTTTGGTAATAATATTATTATTATTATTATTATTATTATTATTATTAATAATAATAATAATAATAAATAATTCATATTAAATCATATAAATAATATTATTAATAATAATAAAAAATCACATTAAATAATATTTATATATAATAATATTAATAATATTAATAATAAATCATTCATATTAAATAACAAAAATTATTATATTGGATTTTTTTTTACATTGCTTCAATGTAATCAAACCAGTAGTTAGGTAATAATAATAATAATAATAATAATAATAATAAAACGATTTATGAATAATTTTTGGTTATAATTAATAATAAATAATAATAATTATTATTATTATTATTAAATCATTTATGTTGGATGATTATTTAATCAAAATCATTTATAGATTTATGTATATATGTATATACTAGTTAAATCAAAAGCATTTATGCATTTTTTTTTACATTGCTTCAGTATAATACAATGAGCAGTTATAATAATAATAATAATAATAATAAAATCACTCATATTAAATAAAAACAATTACTGAATCAAAATCATTTATGGAATATGGATATGAATATGCTTCAATGTAATAAAACCAGTAGTTTGGTCATAATATTAATATTAATAATAAATCATTCATATTAAATAACAAAAATTATTGAATGAAAATTGATTTTTTTACATTGCTTCAATGTAATAAAAAAGTAGTTTGGTAATAATAATAATAATAATAATAATAAAAATAATAAACAAACGATTAATGGATTTTTACATTGCTTCAGTATAATATAATCAGTAGTTTGGTTATAATAATAATAAATTATTATTATTATTGGTTATTATTATTATTATATAATGATTTATACATATAATACATATAATGATTTATGTTAGATCATTACTGAATCAAAATCATTTATGGATTTTCTTTACATTGCTTCAGTTATAATTTAGTAATAATAATAATAATAATTATTATCATTATTATTATTAAATAACAATGTTATGCATTCATTTTTACACTGCTTCAGTATAATACATTCAGTAGTTGAATGATAATACAATAATAATAATAACGTTTTTAAACTTGATCATTGGTCATCAAATTCTCTGTAAACGTGGTACAAGTTCTACATGGTAAAAAAAAATACAAATGTATTGATGGCGGCAGCTGTAATGTTAATTTATTCAGTAAAAGCTGGCTCACTCAGATTTCAACTAATTTCAAACTCATTTAGATTCAGACGTGACCAAACTGATGGATTATTTGTTTACTTTCTAAATTTGCCTGTCCATTGCTTGTCCATTTTCACCAGTTTAACTAGCTGCAGCGTTAAAGGTTCCAGATGGTTTGGTAGCGAACCCATATTTCTGTTTGATATTCCAGTCATTTTACTAAGACTTAATAATATAAACAAACCATGCTTAACTGTTAGCAAAGCTAGCACAAAACAGTTGGTTAGCCACCCACATAATGATCTCTTATTCGGTGTTACAACCATCACCATAGAAACAAATGAATTCAGAATCCAAGGATGTAAACAGCTCTGAGTAAACTCTACGAGTTGTCAACTCGTAATTATGGTAATTTCCATCATGTTGTGAATGCAGCATAGACGAAATAGCCTACAATATTCCACATGGTCTAGATGTGACCTTCAGGTAATGAAAGCGTTAGCAAAGATATCTGTGCTATTCGAAACATTCAAAAGATATTTTCCTATTATAAAACTCACAGAATCATACTATCATACCATCATACCAAAACAGCCTGTTTCTCAGAAACTATTTCTATTGCTACACAGTTTGCACATAAATTTTGTGTATTAGCGCCAAAAGTGGGGTGTCCGTCTCTTACACGCATGACAGATTCTATTGTCTCGTAGAGGCAGCGAGACACTGTGCCATTTAGAAAGAAAGCACAGTGCTCTATTGTTTGATTAATCATGTTTGCGTGGTGAGCGATGCATTCTTACTCAGCCCTCAGAGACCGGCAGCCATTTCACACATCAGTTCAATATCAACGCAAGCACTTCTGATCCAATTTTACCATGTGCTGTTTGATATGACTGTGCTAAAAGGGGAAATAAAGGATAGCGACAGGTGATTGAAATATTTAACTGAGACTTATCTCATCATATGTTTGCTGATAACACGTTAACACAATTAATTCCTTTTTTAAGTGAATTTGTGTGAATGACACTCATAGTGTAAATTTATTCATCAAGGCTCTTAAAGGTGTAGTAAGCAATTTCTGAGAAACTGTTTACATTTGAAATCTACCCAAACAAACACACCCCTACCTTTATTGCTCCGCCCCCAAAATGTGCGAACATGCAATGCAAGAGTGGACGTCTCTATCAAAGCAGAAGCGAAGCAAAATAAAGCTTTGTATAAAATAAAGCGAAGATGACAACAAGGAAGAACAAAAAATGAACATACAGTACATGAGTTTATACAAGCAAGAGTTGGTTGTTGGTTGCCAGCAGCACACACTCAAAACTACTTACATATGGAGCAGAAACAACACAACCTCATCTGGAAAGCTTTCTAACATTAACGCCGGCCCTAAAGCTCTTGCCTGATCATAATCCTTCTTTTTCCAGTGATATTCCTCTGACCTTTTCTCTTTTGTAATGTCTCTGAGCCATGTCTCTTTCTACAGTCTTTCTTCAAATCTCCCTCTTGCTCACTCTCTCTCCTGTCCCGCGTCATAATTGGACATGCCCCCTACTGCTGATTGGCTACAAGTTTGTTGTGGTGCTCGGGACGATCCACTTTCAATAGGGTTTCTTAGTAATCGCTTACTACACCTTTAACTCATCTCACTTGCACAAAAAGCAACATTCTATATTTCTCAAACGGCATCAAAAATATAAACTGAAAAAAGACATGCAATTTCTGGAAATTATGCTTGCGCATGCGAAACTCACAACTTTGATGCTAGAGCATTCTGAGTGATTTCCAGGGTGATGTTATGGGGTTGCTATCGGGTTCCAAGTGGTTGCCAGGTAGTTTCTCACATCAGAACAGGCCCTCCTTCAGATCCCTCCTTCTACGTAAATCTAAGGGATTTTTTCCATCTGTTTTAACATCTGCTAGTTGAAAACTATATATATAAATGTATAAAAAAAAATAAGCTGCACAATTTGAGATGCCATTGACACTGATAGTAAATAATAAGCAATAGTAGTAGCGAAAGTCCCATTTAAGACATGTCAGTCCACTTGGCGGCCATCTTGGAACAGTGTTCTTATTAAACTACAAATAAAGATAGTTTTCGTTAATTGAAATAAAGCTGAAATAAAATAAAATATAAATATTAGGTGAAAAAAAATGTAAACTTAAAAAAACGCAAATAAAAATGAGAAAAATTGTCTTGGCAACTAACTGACATAAAATACATTTAAGTTGAAATATTAAAATTGCTAAAACTAAAACAGAAATAAATGAAAGCTAAATAGAAACTAATAAAAACTTATAAAAGCACATAACAAAATTACAAAAAATTTAAACTAAACTTAAAACTTAAAGCTGCAGTCCGTAAGTTTTGCCTCTTTGTCGCCATCTCTGTCTGAAACCTGCAATTGCAGTTATTTGCGGAATTATCTTTACGTGGGTTGTGCATCAGTACGGCTCCTCAGCGAGGATGAATCTAATGTTTTGAGGAGAAGGTGTGGCTGTCAGTCACCGCACTGGTAGATACCGTACTTCGGAACCACAGATCGGAAGTATGATCAAAATAAGAATTTTCACCGGAAAATGTCATCTTAACAAGTAAGTAACAAATCTACCACTTTTGTTCTGACCAACTTAGGGGAAAAAAAGCATTACAATAAATCGTGCTACCAATGGTGATTAAATCTAATGATTGCTTAGCTCATATCACATCAAATTATTATTTGTTATACTTTATTCTCAAATTGTTAATGTTAACAACATTAATAATGTTAACGTAATGAAGCAAAGACGAATGGCGGCATGCTCGAATTTCCCGCAGAAACCTACCAGTACCACTCGAACTAGAAAACATCATTACAAGCTTACCGTTGTGATTCAAGCTAAGGTAAGGAGACAGTTTTGAATACTGGCTGGTTATGTACTCGTTCAAAAATTGATTTTGGATCATTTTTAACCAAAAAAAGTTATGGACTGCAGCTTTAAAATATAAAAATAAAGTAATAAATAAATAAATACTATAATAGTATATAATTAATACTAAAATAACACTGTCTTGGAAATGCCCCCATGGGCAGCTACTGTATTTCCAATCATGCAAGTACAATAGCATAGTTGAACAGAGAAAGATCTCTGAAAGTGTTTGTTAATGTTACATTTAAATAACATATTTAAATAAAATCTGACAACAATAGCATCATAAACTGTGCTATTCACTTCAAATCACAAGCACTACTAAATATCCATGATTTCTTTTTGGGTACCTAAATGTCTAATATAATATATAACATCAGAAAATTATAAAAGACATCATCCATGCACTTGAAAATACATATGGTCTATACACTTAGCATTACATATGGTAACTAAATAACACGCAAATGCAGCCTGCATGGGCACATTTGTGTAATGGTGGAAAAATAGCATGAAATCTCTAGAGCTGTGGCAGTGTATGTGTGTGCATGTACTCTTTGTGTTTGTGCCGTGATGTGTGTGTTGTAGCCCAGATGGCCCTACACTCAGTTTCCGCTGTCAGTCTCATGACGGATCCACTAGATAGCGTGAAAACCACAAGACATGAGACATTCAGAGTCAGGATGCAAAACAGATCTATTAACTTTCACGTTCCCGTCAAGTCACAGATTTCCTCACGTAGTTCCGAAGAACTCATGGAGCGAGAAGAATTCATGATGTTCATATTCTACCATCATTACCCCAGAGCTTTCAGAGGGAACAGTGCTTATGTGCCAAACAGGCACAATTATTTTTAGCTTATTTAAAGTCAGCATGAAATTGAGATAGTCTTTTCTAGGGCTGTTTAACGATTAATCGCGATTAATCGCATCCAGAATAAAAGTTTGTGTTTACATAATATATGTGTGTGTGGTATGTATTTATGTATTGTATTGTTTTATTTTGTATTTATAAACATACATATACATGTATAAATTTAAGAATATATACATATCTTATGTAAACAAACTTTTATTTTGGATGCGATTAATCGTTAAACAGCTCTTTTCTTCAATATTGTGATGTATATACGGCTGAAACGTTACTCAAACAATAAAAAAATGTAGGGCGGCACTTGATTTTGTCCATGGGAAATTGATTGCATGGTTATGGTTTGCTATTGGTGGATCTCATGTGAGTGACATGTTGCCCCGCCCTCACACCAGTAAACACGTCATCAGAGAAGAGAAGTGATGTTGCTGCAAGAGGGAGGGGAAGTTATTTTGATTAAACTTTACAAGGGCATATGAATTTTAAAAATGATGAAACTGCAAATTTGAATTCTAAATTTTGATTTCATGCTGCCTGACACATTTTTACCCTCTCCTTTTCTGCATTTCTACAGAATCATCGCTCTGTCCGTCCCATTCTCCCCTCTGATCCTCCACACTTTTTCTCTGGCAGTAGGAACGGGAGATCATTGTAGAGACACAGCAGGATCTATAAATAGAGGATCAGCCAATGGCAGACTGGGAACGCCTCCTGTATGCTGGTGGGTGACTACTGGAGTGTGTCAGCGCCACTTTCTCTTTCCTTCTATCATTCCATCCCCCTTCCCCACCCTGCTATTTCTCTGTCCATATATCCCTGGCTCCTGCATCCCACTCAGTGTTGTCACCATCATGTCATGCCTTTCTCTCTCTTTCCAGGTGTCTGTTGCATAGTGATCAGATCGCCCCTCTTTTTCCTCTTCACCAGCTGTTCTTGCTTCTTGTCTCATGTTCTCTCTGCTTTGTTCTCCATGAGACATTTAGAGTTCAACTTTAACATGATATCTTTACACTACACTAAATACCTGGGACAAAACATCATTACTGGAATACTCTGACAAACACAAAATATAGTAACAACTCGATGTTACCTACATAGGCAGCTTCCTTCCTTCTAACTGAAGTCATCAATTAGTAACGCTCTATATATGCATCATACAAACAGCATGTGAAGAGCAGAGGAAACTCAGCTTGCAATTGATTTCAATGGAGACTGATGTTGAAATGTTGCTAATCTAAGTAGATGAGTTTTGAACAAGCATAAAAACATTTCACACATAAATATTGGGTACAATAATCAACATTACGCTATTAGTGTTAGCTGCCTGTATTTATCAACATTCTTCTCAGTTTTTAGCAGTTAACAATTTGCCAATAATGATTTATCATTACAATATATGCACATTTTCTTGGAAAAGTTTAGGGTCTGGTAGGAATTTTTTTTTTTTTTTTTTATAAAAAATTTATACTGAAGTAACACTAAATACATTTATAATGTTAAAAATGATGGTTAAAATAAATGCTGTTCTTTTGAACTTTCTTTTCATCAAAGAATCCTGAAAACAAATGTCGTTTACAGAAAAATATTAAGCAGCACAACTGTTTTCAACATTGATAATAATAAGAAATGTTTCTTGAGCACCAAATCAGCATATTAGAATGATTTCTGAAGGATCATGTGACACTGAAGACTGCAGACTACAGCCCCCAAACTATATATATATATATATATATCTTGTTAATATTACCCACTTTTTGCCCAGTTTTTGAATGTAGCCTGCCATGACATACTAGTGACATTTGGGTGACTACAGAATCAATTACAAGATAAATCATATATGCACTATTAATCCAGGTGTCATTTAATAATTCCTTAGATAATTCACTCAGTCTGAACGCTTTTGTCTATATGTTTGCCATATGGGCTATACAGCTGATTTACTAGCCTGTTTGTTATGCCATAGCAGGAATGTCAATTCCACATCACATAGAATTCACCTTATTCCTAACAAGCTCTTCCTCATTATCTTTTTAAAATCAAAGCGATTGGAAAAGCAGTTTATCGCTTCAACCAGTACATCGCCCACCCCTACTCTGCATACAGCTGATTTAGAGTATCACAGTGTATCCTGTTTCACTCATAAATGGTTCGTGCTTGATGCATCAAAATTATAATTTAAACAAATATGCTCAATTTGAAGAGCTGTGCTCAAAAATTATTGCTGTATTTCTATTTTGCAGAAATCTCTAGAAATTTAAACCATATGCTCATAAAACATCTGCTCTTACAGTGCTTGAACCCTGAAATTACATGCCAGATGACATATTTCCCATCATTTTGTCACATGTAGCTGGAACTGACAGCAGCGCTGTTAAAAACGCTGAGTTAGTGCTGTATGCTGTGTGCTGTAACATCAATATAAATTAAGACAGTCTCAGAACCGCTTTGTAGTGTCCACTGTTCAACTGTCCAATTAATTCAATCCTGTCTTTATGAAGCACAGCAGGGCCCAAAAACTCCCCCAATCGAATCTCTAAAGATGAAGCCTTCTGTGAAAAATTTGGCAATATGATAGATGATTGATGTATCTGTATCATAAGTAGTACAACTGTTTTTAATATTGATAATAATAAAAAATACTTCTTGAGCAGAAAATCAGCATATTAGAATGATTTCTGAATGATCATGTGTCACTGAAGATTAATGATTCAGGAATAAATTACATTTTAAAATGTATTCAAATAGAATTTTAAATTGTAATAATATTTCACAATATTGCTTTATTTTGAATCAAATAAATGCAGCCTTGGTGAGCATTAGAGATCCCAACCTTTTGAATGGTAGTGTATGTTAGCCATCTTGATGGTCTGAATTAAGACCATCCCTTCAACCACACAATCTTTCTCCAAACACCCACCTTCAAAAACGTGTCAGCCAACCCTAGCATGCAAAATTACCAACAGAGTGGCTAATGCACACAGGCTGCACTCAGATTCTTTTTTTTGCCATGTAAAGAGCTGAGAGCTGTCATGGAAACAAATGTGTGATTTCAGGACACCTATTTCAGGGAAATCTGCCAGGTAGTAGAGGCATTTTAATAAGTGGTATTCCAAAAATAAATGCTTACAGCAGTTTTTACAGCAGGCTGTTTTTGGTTCATTACCTTTAAACGGATAGTTCACCTAAATACAAAAATTCTGTCATTATTTAATCACCCTCATTCTGGTCCACACCAAACTTTCTTCTTTTCAAGCTCCAAAATGATAAAAGCACAATAAAAGTGTCAATAAATTACTTGCACTATATATATATATATATATATAAAGTCTTCTGTTCCAAGTTCTACAATAGCACAGAGCAGACCAAACGTCTTTATTCAATAAAACGCTTGCCCTCTGCTGTTGCTCTCAAATCAAATATGGTGCCACTGATGTCAACAATATTTGCTCTCAAGATGCCCAAGAACTAACATAGTTTACCGTTATTCCCACCAAATGGTGCCATTTTTCTAATCAATAATGACTTAAATTTCAATCAGCTCACATAAAGCCATCATATGGCTTCAGAAGACTTGGGGCCAGATTTATTAAACAGGGCAAATTAGCGTAACAGCGCAATTCCAAAAAAGAACACAGTCAAATTAAAGAACACAGTCAGTGGTTCGGAGCGTGTATCAAACTGCCAAAGTCACACCCCCCAGTGGTGAACCATTGAAATTACGAAACACTTATGACGTACCGAAGCCTCGTTTACTGAAATTACGTGACTTTGGAAGTTTGATATACGCTTTGAACCACTGATTCGAAACAAAAGATTCGTGAAGGTTCGAAGCTTCATGAAGCAGCGTTTTGAAATCACCCATCACTATATATTGTTGAATAAAGTCGTTATTTTGTTTTTTGGTGCACAAAAAGTATTCTCGGCGCTTCATAACATTAAGGTTGAACCACTGTAGTCACAAGAACTGTTTTAAATATGTCTTTAGTAGCTTTCTGGGCATCTGAATGTGTTAATTATCTTGCTGGCAATGGAGGCCTCACTTTTATCAAAAATATCTTAATTTGTGTTCCAAAGATGAACAAAGATCTTACAGGTGTGGAACGACATGAGGGTGAGTAATTAATGACAGAGTTTTCATTTTTGGGTGAATTAACCCTTTAAGACATTTTTGGGGCAGTAAATAATGGCACAAATACCAGTAAATTGACTAGCGCAAACCTTAGTAAATCGAGTTGTGTGATTCATTTAAATAATCTCCTCCCATAAATTTTGCATCTGAAAGGGAAACTCCTACAAATGCATATGCGATAAGGTCAACTGCAAAAATAGCCCTGTCCATGCCTTTTCAGCACTAATTTTTCGCTGCGTGTCTCTAGTAAATCCTGACACTAGTTTTTTAACACCAAAAGAGGGATTGCGCTGGCACAAGCTGTTAGTGAACCTGGCCCTTGGAATTTAACACACAAGCAATATGGTGATGCCTTTTTATCATTTTGGATATTTACAGTTTTATTTCACTTTCAATATATTATTTTATTTTTGAGTCTACTATCTCTTTAAGAATAAAGGGAATGTAAATGGCCTCTTTTGTCTTTAGCTAACCTCCACATGAACCATTGTTCAAAAGTTTGCGGTTGGGTTTTTTTTTTTTCTCTCTTTCGTCTCTTACGCTTAACAAGGCTGAATTTATTTGATTTAAAAAAACAGTATAATATTACACTTTAAAATAACTGTTTTCTATTTGAATATTTTTTTCAAATGTAATTTATCCCTGTGATGCAAAGCTGAATTTTTAGCATCATTAATCCAGGCTTCAGTGTCACCTGATCCTTCAGAAATCATTCTAATATTCTTTTGAAACATTATAAATACCTATACTGGCACTTTTGATTAATTTAAGGCATCCTTTCGGAATAAAAATATTAATTGATTAAAAAAATAACAATGTTCTGACGTATGCGTGAATGAACTTTTGAAAGGTAGTATACCAGTGTAATTCATCAGTACAGGTCAAGTTGCTAAATACTGAATGTGTGTTGATAACATGACAATTTCTGATCGAGCTGTTTTATGCAGCTTAGTTTCCATAAATGATCTCAGAGCTTTCTGTAGAGAACATTAATATGACACAGCTTTCTGTAATACGTGATTCTATGTCTGAACTGTTCTTCAACCCTTCTAAAATTGCCTTTGGCTACTGTCTAGGGTGTTGTTTTGCATTTCCCCTTTTGATGGCTTCACTGGAGTTCAGAGCCAGGAGAGCAGATGCCTGAAAATCACTTTTGATCTTTCTGCGACCATGAGCTGTCAACATCCCCTCCTCTCCGTCCTCCTGTCTATAGTCTAATTTACACTTGCAGGATTTTAAGCACCACCAGCCATTTGCACCTTTGAGCTCCTCAAACATGCTGAAACAATCTCACCCTCACATGCTCAGCCGTGCGCCCTCTCGCTCTCCCACACATGCATCTCTGAACATTGGCTCGGTCTTTCTACTGCATCCTACACGCAGAAACAGAGCAAACACATGCACACATTCCCATACGCCCCGGAGGACCCTCTTCTGAGCAGTTCCAGGTTGTGTGCAGTGTGTGTCCTGGGTTTGTGCCAGATGGAGGCCGAGACCAAGCGTAGGATTCATTACCCAGAGCTTTTTGTTTAACACATCTCTCTCTCCTCCAGAAATCTACCATTAACAGTAAAACTCTAATCGAAAATCATCATTTGGACTGCAATGTTCTCTCTTTTTCGCCATTGTTATATCACACAGTTGCTTTCTGATGGTGAGTATTCAGACTCAGACTAGTCTAGAATAGTTCTCCCGGGGGACTTATGATATGCTGTATGATTTGACTCAAGTAAAAATAAAAAAAATTATATATATACACACACACTACCATTCAAAAGTTTGGGGTCGGTTATGTTTTTATTGTTTTTGAAAAGAAGTCTCTCATGCTCACCAAGGCTGCATTAACATGATTAAAATACTTTAAAAATAGTGATATTGTGAAATATGATTACAATTTAAAACAAGTTATGTTTATGAATGTCGGGAAAAAATAGCAAGGAGACATTTTAATTATTTATTAATAAAGTAGTGTTTTCTAAGTCAGTGTCTCGGCATCTCGAAGTATAGTGAACGCGCATATAGAGAGAAATGCACATTTCATATGGATTACATAAACTGAGAGTATTTATTTTCTAATTGGTTTGTTTAAAAGTAGAATTTTCAAGCTTTCTATTTCTCGTGTCTGTGAGGCAAGTAGCCTATACGATGAGTTTCGGTTAATTTTTTTTTACGCGCTCCCGTTCACGGAGACCGAGACGGCAGAAAGTGCATTGTGTTTGTTTTCTTTATTTTACAAAGATACAACGTTTATTGTTATTTTTGTTTACACAAAAGTAGACCCTTTAGTCTACTTTTGACCCATTGAGTTTCGAATGATTTTCGTATTACTTTTATCAGCATGACCAAAAACGACAGTGTATTTTAAGTTGTTTCCGCTATTATTAGAAAAAATTCGCACAAACACTTGGATATTCGCCTAATAATAGTGCACATTTATCTAGGTTAACGTTAGAGTGAGCAGCCATGTAAAGTTGCTACTACTAGGGATAGCCCTAGACTTTATACCTCACAATTGTGAGTTTACAACTTTTTTCCCAGAATTTTGAGGGGGAAAAAAATCTGAATTGTGAGATAAATAATCACAAGTAACTTTTTATTTTTTTATTCCATGGCAGAAACAAGCTTTCATAACTTAATGCATCCATGCTAAATAAATTTAAAAAAAGACCCCAAACTTGTGAAAGGTATTATACAACATAAAACACTGAGTGAGCATGTATTGGGCTTCTTACCTCAGTGAGGTGAGGGTTGGGGTTGAATCCACATTGGTTGCACACCATGGAGCGGCACTGTGTGCATTTATTGCAGTTTGGCTGGCCGTCTGTGGTCCCCGTTAGATCTGCGGTCTTGCACACCGGACACAGCTTGCTGCTGGGCATTGGTGCGATCTGGGGCAAAGAATAGGGCGAGGTGGGAGCACTGCCCCCAGGCGAGACAGGGTGCCCGCCTTTGCTGCTCCCCACGTCCACCTGGAGGTTCTTCCGTGCCGCTTGACCCTGACCAGGTCCCTGAGGCTGTGTCGGAGCTCCAGGACCAGGTCCTGCACCTGGCGGACCCCCAGGTTTAGGTCCCATGCTCGGGTCTGTCTGATTAGGTTTGCCTTGGATACTGTGGGAGGGAAAAAAAAAGACATTGGTGTGTGAATTAATACAGGGGTGGTGTGGCATATGTTAGAAATCACAGATAGCTGAACACTTTGTTGAATCCATCTGCCCAGGGGATTCACGGGAGGAGATTTAAAGAGCTTTGTGCTGCAGCTTCCTGAGTAGTTTGAATGAGAATAGAAAGACAAATCAATACAGCAGGGCAAATTCTGGGGGTGGAAACAAACTGATTGTCAAGGACTTTCAATGCTTCTGCAAAAGAATCTGAAATGTTATCTGTGGTTGCAAAAAGACGTAACAGAGGTTTCCTCTTCAGCTAAGCATATTTACTTGTCTGAAATGGTCATTCTTGAACTTTGACATAGAATAGAAGCTGCTTAGTGGCAAAATGACAAAATCATGGCCCGGATTTGAGGTTAATAAAAAAAAAAAAAAAAAAAAATTTAGTTATAAATTATCATTTGTGGTGCCTATTAAGACAAGCATCACTGCTATTGCTCATTCTTATGGTTTGAGATTTTCAAAGCCACTAACCTGTAATAATAACAATAAAATCAATATGTACAGAGTATTTATTATTATTACTATTATCATCATCATCATCATTATATTAATAACACAATATACTAAACATAATAACAACAATTTGTATAATTCTTATAATAATTATAATAACAATACTATTATAATATAATACAATTAGTGCTGTCAAATCGATTAATCGCATCTAACATAAATGTTTGTGATTATATAATGTGTATATATATATATATATATATATATCTGTGTGAGTCATATATATGTGTGTGTGTGTGTGTGTATGTATGTATGTATATATTGTGTATGTATTTGTATATGTGTATATGTATATATATATATATATATGTGTGTGTGTGTGTCTGCGTGAGTCATATATATATATATGTGTGTGTGTGAATGTACACATACACACACACACACACACACACACACACATATGTATGTATATATTGTGTATGTATGTGTATATGTGTATATGTATATATATATATTGTGTTTTTACAGCTGTAGTCTAATGATTGTTTCAATTATAACCTAATTTTAAAGTAATAAATGTGTCAATTTATTTAATATTTATAAGTTATAATTGTGTCAAAAAAAATGAAATAAAACAATAAATATCAGTTATTGTATTGGACACATAAACTTAAAATAATCAGTATCAGTATTGGTATTGCTTTAGTTTATATTGTGAAATATCAGATAACAGACTGACATGGAAAGTTCAAGATGGCTCTGTGCAAGATCTGTGGCGAAATTTAGAAAAAGCAAGCAAAATAGTTGGATGACAGGATGCAGAAATCGAGCATGAAGGAGATCTCACAGGTGATTGAATGCTTCATTCAAAGAAATCCTTTCAATGGAACCATTTTAATGGAACTGCTGTTTACTTCAAACACAAACACATTCCACCGCAAGAATCTTAAAAATCTGTCACTGGCCATTTTATCACATCGTTGCCGTGCTACATCATGCTGTAAATTTGTTTGTGTGCAATTTCCTTTTGAAACTTTGGAGAAGCCGGTAAGAATAAGAGCTGTGAACATACCTAAGCATTTAATCAATGTTCTCTAATGAGCTATTTATTGTCATTTCACTCAAAATAACTGCCAGTGGTGATCAATAACCATTATGTAAATCCCAGAGCTGACATGACTGAACCTAATTCAGAAGCCTTTATAAAACAATATAATCACCTAAGAAAGAGATGCTGAATGTGTGTCCTGTTTATGCTTTAGTATGAATGTGTGTCATAAAGAAACTTTTTATCATTGCATAATGGTTTGTGTCTACTATTATGTTTAATTCATGATCAAATTTACGTATGAATGAGGTACTGTGGTTTGTTTAACTGAGCTTACTTAATACCCATATTTTCATTGCTGCTTTGTTGATTTTAAAAAAGCCACATTATTAAAAAAAAATCATGCTTATGATTCATTAGTTGCCTTAAGTACCTAAACTACAAGCTACTAACAAATAGTAGGTAACTACACTAATTTTATATAAAAAAAATTCAATATAAATATTATAGAATTCAGAGCAGTATTTCTCAGACTCAAAAATATTGAATTAATCTCAATTAATAATGGCATTAAACTTGAACTGGTAAAATTGCTCAATAATATAATATAATATAATATAATATAATATAATGGTAACACTTTATTTTAGGGTCTTTTAACTAGTTGCATATTAGCACGCATGTTACTAGAATATTGGCTATTTATTAGTACTTATTAAGCACATATTAATGCCTTATTCTGTATGACCATATTCTACATTCTTAATCCTACCCAATACCTAAACTTAACAACTAACTTACTAACTAATAATAAGCAGTAAATTAGGCGTTTATTAAGGGAAAAGTCGTAGTTAATGGTTTATGTGTTCCCTATACTAAAGTGTTACCAACATAATATAATAAAGCTAAAAACAGAACAACAGAATTTATATTTTACTTAAAAAGCCACCAGAGACTTGATTGATGCAACACAGAGACATTTTCACACAGACTTGAATCACTGAATCATTTCTTTTTGACTGAAAAAGAGAGAAACTAAAACGAGAGAGGAACATTCTAGCAGAGCACGTTTATTGCATCATCTCACTCAGCTGCAAACCTTTTTTCTGTTTTTTGAGCGAACTATTTCTTTACAACGAAACCAGGGTACACATAATGGACATCAATTACATTTTACGCATCTTATGTTTGTTTCTTTTTGCTTTCTCACATTCTTCCCTCTTCAGTTATGCCTCAGTGCTGAATTTACAGCTGCCTGCTTTCTAACTCTTACTTAAGCTTCTGTTGAACCCTTTCTTGGCCTCTTTTTCTCTCTTTTTTTTAAGTCCCAAGTTGCCTATAAAGGCATGAGGGGTTTTGTGCAGACTTTCTGCTACGCTGAGGTCGTTTATCACATGTCAACAGCAGTAATGATTTTCTCTTCTTCTTCTTCCTTTCACTGGCTGGAGCTGGGATTAGTGAGCAATTAGAATGGACTCTAAGCTTTCTCTATGGTCATAACAACGTCTTCGGAGAGCCCGGCTAAAACACCAGCGCACGGGTACACACAGAGAGCCTCAAATGTACACACAAGACACTTCAAAAGCTTACACTTCCTCTGTCAGATTCTGAGGAGAAAGGAAAAAAGCGTGCGAGAACTAAAATAGCATGTTTCACAGTAACAGTGAGTCAGGCTGAGAAGTGTGTGTGTGTCTGTGTCTGTGCATGTGTCTGTGTGTGTAGCTGTGCTTGGCTCACTCTGTTGTCTGTCCAGGAATATTTCCAGCACCTGGTCCCTCATTATATGCAGCCCTTAAACTTCAAGTGAAACTTCAACGCCAGAAAAGCAGGCCGTCTTTCCCATCCTGCTTCATCTAAAGCCATTACCAAGGTCTGAATCAACTGAGATGCACCAAAGCAGAAGAAAAGTTCATTATTTCAGTGTCAGCTTTGTATTCCGCAAAGAAATTTAATCTCAGTCCAACTAGGGATCCAAATTTCCTTCCCAACATTCAATTTACACTCTAAATTGACTTTAAAACAGTTCGGCTCAGGTGGAAAGGCTTACAGGTACTATTCCTTCAAAAACTATGTGAGGTGACAGAGGGGGTACACGAACAAAATGCTGAGCTTTGTCGTTCATTTAATTCTACCCCACCTTTATAAAAAATTTAAACTGAGCATGTATTTCTAACAGGCAAAATGCCGCCTCTAGTGTAAAAACAGGAAAATGGTAGTGCCGTAAAAGGTCAAATACATGACATCCAATCAAATTACCTAATATTTTGCTGACTGCAAAACTGACTGCATCCATACAAGTAGCATGCATATAAGAGGATGCATGCCTTAGCAAATCAAGCTACATTACTGCCATTCTCAAAATGTACCTTTGTAAAAGTTAGGTTTTAGCACTTAGCCTACTAGCATGAAGAACAAAAAATATAGACACAGACTATGCATAGAGATCGATTTAAGACTCAAACTCTCTTTGATACAGAAACACAGTATTGTCAATATTGTTTACTCTACTTTTCAGCAATGAAAGCCACAGCAGAACTGTTCGTCTCCAAGCAACACACAGTGGTGTTTCATTAGTGAATGAATCTCCGGCTTTAAACGAATCGGAAGAGTCAATAATTCAATGACTCATTTGCTTCGTTACTGAATGAATGAATGACTTGCTGACTCACTCAATAAGACAAATAATCTGCGGCTTTGAACGAATCGGGAGAGTCAATAATTCAATGACTCATTCATAAACACAGCTACTTGCTTCGTTACTATCTTGGCAAATCAGAGCACAGTTTGAGACATTCTTGAGATCTTTTCTGAAGCTCTATAGGAGACCTGTGAGGCTTTTTCTCAGGAGTAAAACATAAGAGGCAGGGGACTTCAGCTAAAATTTAATCTCACTGATGTCTAGGAGAATCACTGCGATAGTAGTTTTAAATGACATACAACATATACAAATGCTTTAGGATATATTCTCTGTGGCAGAAATAAACTCACTGACATATTCTTCAAACACTTTTCATCACACGGCTGATAGTTTTCTGCTGAAGGCATTTCATCATCTCTTTATTAAAATAAGAACTATGCACCCAATGCCCTCGGAGGTATTGCTAATATCAGTATGGATTGAATTTATCTTTACTGAGATCCTGAGGCCCAGGCTGTAGAGAGAAAGCTTCAATAGAGAGTAATTTAACAGTAAAGAGAACAGCTAGAGGGTAAACGCACTCAATGCTAAATCAAGCTTCCTGTAATGTCCATGCTCAAAAGTCAGACTCAGGAGCTACACAGCTAAATAATATTTCAAAAGGTCTAATTCCTCACAACCTGAATATTAAAGAGCCCATATTTCTTGATTTTGTTTTTGGGGTCTACTAGAACAGGTTATCATGCTTGACTATACAAAAAACACCTTATTTTTCACATATTTGACATTGTTGCAGCACCTCTCTTCACAGTCTGTCAGTAACACTCTGTTTAGTTCCTGTCTATGAAGCTCCTCCTTCCAAAAAGCATGATGTGCTCTGATTGGTTGGCTGGACCAGTGTATTGTGATTGGTCAACCACTTCAAGCATGTTTGGTAAATGCCACACCCCTTTCGATAATCATGAGTTTCTGCTTCTCAGGTGTAAAAACTAACACTTGGACATAGCGACTACTAACGGACACACTACTACACGCAACTCAACCAGGCCTCATCCCTTTTTTGCATATGCCTTGGGTGGGAATTATTTAAATGAGATGTTCGTTTCCGGAAGAAAACTCAACACTACAATCGAGGTGTTTCAGGAACTTCAGAAACACTGATATAGAGAATAGCTCCCTTTGGAGTGACTTTGTTCTTTGTAGCTTTGCAGACCTTTTTCATGTGGCAAAATTACACAATAAAGAAAGTTGAAAACATAAAAAAAAAAAAAAGAAAAAACACAATAGGTCCTCTTTAAAAGTACCATCATAACTACTGCGACAAGACAGCTGTTCAAGACTCAAAAAAGGTTACAGTCGTAAAGATTTGGATATCTGCCTAGTTTGGGGCATCAATTAAACACTACAAACAAAATAAATCAGAAATGTGTTAAAACATACAGAATTAATGAGACCTAAAGAGAACATTAAATCAAAACTGGAGTCTGTAGACCATGTTAATTAGGTTTAAGGTCAACAGATTTCTTTTTCATGCTGTTCTTTTGAACTTTCTATTTATCAAAGAATCCTGGAAAAAAAATGACTGGTTTCTACATTAATAATAATACATGTTTCTTGAGCAGCAAATCACCATAGAATTTCTGAAGGATCATTTGACACTGAAGACTGCAGTAATGAAGCTGAAAATTCAGCTCTGCATCGCAGGAATAAATTATATTTTGAAATATATTAATTAGAAAACACTTATATTAAATTGTAATAATATTTCACAATTTATCTGTTTTTACTGTATTTTTGATAAAATAAATGCAGCCTTAATGAGCATAAGAGACGTCTCTTTCAGACCCCATGGTAATGTATACAGCCTAGGGCAGATACTATACAAACAGTCTGTAACATTGTTTGCTAGCATACCCTTGAGACACGTCTGTCACCAGCACTTTACAAATTTAAACTTTGAATGTTAGTGAGTAAAACAAGCAGGGCCATGGTTATTGAGAGGGTGATTCAATTCACCATAACTTGTGTTTAATCAAGGAGTTATTGTGTCTGCTATGATTGATTGTCTCATTAACTGAACCATGTACTCCTTATAATTATCTAGTGCTCAGGTAATTATTCCTGAATGCAGAAATCATAAAAAACCTAATGAAGCACTGATTAGCAATTTCTAGTCTGTGTCTCTCGATGCAGGTAATCACTGTATTTTCTGTGGTCATTCTATTCAAAATGCATGGCAAATGTAGATATTTAGACATTTCACCCTCAGACGACTCACAAGGCCATCTATCTGCTCAAGTAGAAAAACTGATATACAGAAACAATACGGATGTGTACATACTTGTTTGACTATCCAAATAAGGACATACCATAGACTTTTATTGTTTTTAAAGAAACCTAATTATAATTATTATAGACTAAACCAAACCTTAATAATAATAATATGAATAATTTAATAAAAACTTTTCCCCAGTTGTGGTGTCATTTCCACCACAATGAACAATTTTGGCATAAGTAAAGTTTTTCAAAAGTTACCTGGTTAAGAAAACTTTTGCATTCAATAAAAAAAATGCATACGCAAAAAATGTGTATGCACAGTTATACATATATACATATTTATCTTCAAAAATTATTTCTTATGTATTATTTTTTTATTTTCCTTTATCGTTACAATTATTATACAGAAGAAAAAAAATAATTATTATTTCTTTATTCCCAAAGGAAGGTTTTTCTAAGCCAATAACAGATTTGGCTTAGTTCTGAACATAATTTTGTCCCCAAATTATAGTGTATATGTAAATTCACAAACGGACAGATGGACAGATGGATGGATAGATGGACCGATGGATGGATGGACTGATGGACGGATGGATGGAACGACGGATGGATGGATGGATGGATGGACGGACGGACGAACAGAAGGAAGGATTGATGGATGAATGGATGGATGGATGAACAGATGGATGGATGGGCGACAGACGGACGGAAGGAGGGATGGATACATGGATGGATGGATGGATGGATGGACGGACAGACGGATGGGCTGACGGGTGGACGGAAGAAAGGAAGGATGGATGGACAGACGGATGGATGGATGGATGGACGGAAGGATGGATGGATGATGGATGGATGGATGATGGATGGACAGACGGATGGATGGATGGATGGATGGATGAATAGATGGATGGATGAACAGATGGATGGATGAGTGGACGGACAAAAGGAAGGATGGATGGATGGATGGACAGAGGGATGGGCGGATGGACGGACGGACAGACGGAAGGAAGGAAGGATGGATGGATGGATGGACGGACGGATGGATGATGGATGGATGGACGGACAGAAGGATGGGCGAACGGAAGGAAGGATGGATGGACAGATGGATGGAAGGACACATGGACGGACGGAAGGATGGATGGACAGACGGATGGATGGAAAGATGGATGGATGGAGCGATTGATGGATGGATGGATGGACAGATAGATGGACAGATGGATGGATGGTTGAATGGACAGACGGACGGACGGATGGATGGACGGACGGATTGATGGATGGATGGACAATAGATGGACGGATGGATGGACAGATGGACGGATTGATGGATGGATGGATGGACGATAGATGGACGGATGGATGGACAGACGGACAGATTGATGGATGGATGGACAGATGGACGGATGGATGGACAGACGGACGGATGAATGGACTTATAATTATCTTTATATAAAAACAGAAGTCTATGGTATATTCTCATGTCGAACCTGTGCATCACATCACCAGCTCCCTCTGACATTTTTCCCTCTGAATGCTGCTTTACATTCATCAAATCTATATGCAGCATGACAATACTTTAATCCTACCACTCTAAATAAAATCCTAAATTGGGCACAATAGCATGTACAAAGGGGCTTAAGTGTTTCCCTGAACACGAATGAACGTTTACTGTGATTCTCTCTTCTCTCTGCAGTCCATAAAGGGGCTAACAGCAGCCTTAGACAGTCATGTCTGCTGGATCAGATTAATTTGGATCTGTAGTGCTGAGCAGTCCCCTTCACTCCTCTCTCTGCTGCACGGAGCCTGTGTTAACACCTCTGATGAGTCACAGAGTGACAGAAGGAGAGTACAAAACCAGTGGGAGTCAGCTCCACATGAGAAGAACAGTCATGGGTGAAGACTGACAAACCGAATTCATCTCGTCTCGCCCGAGATACAGTATGAGGACTCATGTGAAAAGAACTATACTATACTTTTGTGTGGAGTCCTATACTCCTGTAGTGCACTACAATCTTGTGCACGTTTTTTTTTTTGGAATGGGTGTCAATGAAGGAAAGGCTTCACTTCGCTGAATAAACCACTTTTGAGAGCAAATTGCTTATCATTTAATGAATCGACAGCCTATCATCTAATCTTCAACATATTTGCTCTTAAACGTTCATTTGGAATAATCAGTATCGAAAGTATCGATATTTCAGGAACGATCCGTCCAGCTCTAGTTTAAAGGCCGGGGCAACAGTGAACAACTAAAGATTAAGCGTCATATGATAGAAGAGGTCTGAAATGAGTTGATGTGGCATTAACCTTTTTAAAATTGGCCTTTCGACATGTGGGCCGGGGTGCATGACTATATTCTATCTGTTTTCTTCTGAGGCTTAATAAATAGGACGGTTTAAAGAGACTGAGCGTGAGCGTAAAGAGAACGCTAAAAGAATGCCGCAGGCTCACGGAGAACATTTATTAGATTTCTCTGTCATTACAATTCAGGTCCCTTTTATGGGGGTGAAGTTTGGCGGCTAAGACAGCCATGTTCCTATCCCATCTGCTGGGAAATAAAGCGTCGGATACTGTTCTGTCTCTCCATCCATCTCCCTCATTCCTCCTGTCTTTCTCTCCATCCTTGTTTCACTAATAGCACAAACAACACCTACACACTCCCCTGAAATTCCATACAAACACACTAATAGCTTCTGGTTCCTCATTTTGGCCGTCAATCAGAAGGACACATTCTGAGTTTGCGCCATGAAAATTTTCAAATACGTTGATTCTGAAACTAATTTCAGGATGTTGCCTTCACATGCTTCCATGTGATTTGATTCATGAAACTATATAGCTACATAATTCAATCTTAAAGGGATAGTTCACCCAAAAATGAAAATTATCTCATGATTTACTCACCCTCAAGCCATCCTAGGTGTATATGACTTTCTTCTTTCAGACGAACACAATCGGAGTTATATTAAAAAATATCCTGGCTCTTCCAAGCTGTATAATGGTAGTGAATGGGGCTCGAGATTTTGAAGCCCAAAAAAAATGCATCCATCCATCATAAAAGTAATCCATACGACTTCAGGGGGGTTAATAAAGGCCTTCTGAAGCGAAGTGATGGTTTTTGTAAGAAAAGTATCCATATTTAAAACTTTATAAACTATAATAACTGGTTTCCAGCAACGGCCGTACGTGATTCGAGTTCCGATGGAAGAGTGACCTCCAGTAAATGTATTTATAATGTTGCAAAATATTTTAATTCTTTCAAAAAAGTGCTTTTCTTTTGAACTTTCTATGCATCAAAGAATCCTGAAAACAACATATTGCACGGTTTCTACAAAAATATTGATGAAAAATATTTCTTGAGCAGCAAATCAGCATATTAGAATGATTTCTGAAGGATCATGTGACACTGACAAACTGGAGTAATGATGCTGAAAATTCAACTTCGCATCACAGGAGTAAATTACATTTTAAAATTAGAAAACAGTTATTTTAAATTGCAATAATATTTCACAATATACAGTATCTGTTTTTACTGTATTTTTGATGTAATAAATGGGGCCTTAGTGAGCAGAAGACACTTCTTTCAAAAACCGACCCCAAACCTTTGAACAGTTCTTATCCACAACATTTAACTAGATGTCTACTTCACTACAAAATTTAGAAAATAAAAAAAAGTAAAATGTTGCAGGAATACAACTGAAACCAGTTCCCTGAAATTAACCATCCAAATGAAATGACTCACTAATATGAATCAGGATTCCCCAGGCCATTCGACATCACACATTTGATTAGTAGCTTGTTACTGGAAATATACATTATTTTAAAAAAGCTGAGTAACTGAAAAATGTAGTTATTTGTGTTACGACTTCTAGTAAGTTACTCCCCAATATTGTTGCTTACAGTTTTACAAAGCTGACCGCAATGCTGTGAAATGATTTTCAGCGAATATCGAACTTTTAAACCCATTTTAAAAGATTTCAGAGCGAAAGAAACCCATGAGGAGATTAGCACAAGGTCCTGCCTCATCTGTAGGCATCACACGCACTTTACCAGTGAATGATGAAGTGGCTTGATATGGTACGTAAGCCATAACATCACTCAGAGATGCAGCCGTTTCACACACTATGCGTGTGTGTGTGACAGGATGACATTGTACAGAAAAATCTGGGCATTTCAGTACATCAATAAAAACATGAGACGGACGCGAGAAGAAAAAAAAAAGCAAGAGTCTCGAAATGGCCCATGAGAAAAACAAATGTTTCCCCTTCCCAGGTTGTAATATCCTCAGTGGGTTTGTTTCTCCCTCAAACACTCACGCAAGGCTACGACTGCGACTACACACCCATTTCAGGAGTTTTAATGACGCCGGTCAGACACAGACAGACAGCCAGTACGTGCAGCAGTAACATTACTGCATCTGTACTTTTCTCACACACCCAAACAGACTCAACTTTAGCTTATGAACAAACCAATCAGGCCATAGAGAAACGCTGACATCAAGAATATAGTCTTACTGTAAGAGGCCTGACTATAAACAAACAGACAGCTAGGTCACCCTACTGCAACAAATACATTTCATTTGCATCATTGCATTGTAAATCGATGTTTCAGGTTGGCTAGATGCAAAACAAGTCTTAGACAAGGACATCTAGCATTTTATCCAGTATATAACAATGGTTCCCAACCAGTGGGTTGCAAGGAAAAACATTGCTAAAAGCAAATGTTATATAGCAGCTAACCGTATAACTGTGCATATTTAGAATAGGAAAATAAATAGGCTTATCAACTTTTACGACGGAAGAGAAAACGCTTCCTGTATGTTTTATTGTTGACGTCAATGTTTGTGCATCAAATCAAACTTTACAAATTTAAAATAAAGGTTCCAAACGGGGGTTTTCGTAGTGATGCAATGGAAGAACCATTTCAGGTTCCCCAAAGAACCTTGTGAACAGTTCTTAAAAGAACATATTAAAAAATCTAAAAACCTTTTTCTACTATAAAGAACCTTTTGGATGGATGTTCAATAGATGTTAAAGGGGACCTATTATGCCCCTTTCCACAAGATAATATAAGTCTCTGGTGTCCCCAGAATGTGTCTGTGAAGTTTCAGCTCAAAATACCCCACAGATCATTTATTATGGCTTGTCAAATTTGGGTGTGAGCAAAATCACGCCGTTTTTGTGTGTGTCCCTTTAAATGCAAATGAGCTGCTGCTCCCAGACGCTTTCCAGAAGAGGGCGGAGCTTTAACAGCTTGCGCTTCGGCTGCTCAACAACAACAAAGCTGGAGTATCTCACGCAGCCAAAATGAGGATTGTCAGTAACGGAGTTCAGCCTTACATTGTTCAAACCGGAGTCGGACACTGATGGAGAGACTCAGGAAGAAGTTACAATTTTTAGAATGCAACTGGACGTTTCTGAATGGTTAGTGGATAAATTTATGTAGTTGCTGTGGAGTTGATTCAACTCATCGACTAGCATGTGCCGTCATGTTAATCTTTTGTGCAAATCCAGCGTTGAATTGACCCTCGTTTGTGAAGCAGTCTGGCGTAAAATGATGGCATGGCAACGACACTCTACTACAACAACTCTTCCTCTTCTCTAAAGCAGCCCAACATGGCCTCACCCCATTTGTTCTATGTTCCCAGGGGCAGGGTTTATGTAAATTTTGGGGTTTGTGATGTCACCAACCTGGGAAGAAGCTCGTTGTAGCCCCTACCAGCTGTTTGTTGTAGTCCTTAAAAAGCGATTTCTGTAAAGGACAATATCTCCCTTTGCATTGAACTTCGAACGTCGTAATTTTGCAGATGTTGTTTATGATCAAACAGCAACATTACCCACTAACTAAAGTTAAAAAAGTGAAATCATAATTAAGAACCCCTTTAAAGGTTCTTCATGGAACCATAGATGCCAATAAAGAACATTTATCTTTAAGAGTATTTGGACACAAATCCATCTGTTAATGTAGGGGCAAGTCAGATTATAATATTATCCAATTTATAACAGTGGTTCTCACTCAGTGGGTTGCAGGGAAACATAATGCTAAAAGCAATTAATAAAATGCAACTAACCATATAATTGTGCATATTTAGAATAGGAAAATAAATTGGCTTATCAACTTTTACAACAGAAGAGAAAACGCTTCCCACATATTTTGTTGTTAAAAGTCAAGTATCCAATCAAACGTTATAGTATTTTGGCACAAATTCATCTGTTACTGTACTGTAAGTCTCATGACTTGCTCTCATCCATACAATAAATATGGGTTCAACCAGTTTGTGCCAACCATAATGCCATTTGTGCAATGAATTATTGGCTGCCAAGAGCATGAAACTATTGAAATCCAAGAGATGTTTTTGTACAATAACCAATTTTGGTACTGTGCTGCCTCGCCACTTCATGTCCAATGTAAAATCTGTGCCCTGAAGCAAAACCACTTGAGAACCACTGCAATAGAGAGTAAATATGCAAACAGCATAAATTGCAACACAAAGTTTGAATAATTCTAAATCTTTTGAGTGCAAGGAAATTCACACATTGCATTATTTAAAGATTGTAGAAGGAGACAGAACTGGAGATGAGAGGGGGGTGGGGAGGAATAGAGAGAGGTAGTGAAAGATGTTCGCTTGCACGTGTAACAGATGAGTCACATGGATCCTTGTCAAAATTTTATCAATTATTAATGCTATAACATTTTATCATGCTTGCACTCTCAGAACCCTCAAGTGTCTTTTACAGTGAGATTTTAGTACCAGCGCATTTTGATATCAGCACTGTTAGGCGTGGTTGACAAAGCAAAAAATTTCACTTAATTTAATGGCCCAGACTACATCATACCAAAGCAAACGAGGTTTATATTAATAAATAAGAGTGTATGACACACCTCAAATTATCTCAGAACACGCCTTGCTTCTGTAGTCTATATCATATCAGACATCAGATTTCCATAAGTATGTACTATACAGCTGATAATAAGCATATGATAAGCTTGTTTAATATGCATCTGGCAATATTAGCAATCATGAATTCAGATCATAGATATCCATTAAACCTCAGAAACTAACATAGGTGGCTTGGTTCTGGACAGAGCAAGGCTAACAGCGCAGACTGTCTGTAATGAATGGAAATATACACTAAATAAAACAACACGCAAAACTCAAACATTCTCATATGGCTGCTTATGTACATATGCATGCTCATATGTAAATAGATCTATGCATCAAGTATGCCAGAGATCAAATAACCCCATGAGTCTAGCATATGTTAGTCGATTCCTGATCTCAAGCACATATAGAGGTTTTTAGCTGACAACTGGCTTTGTAGATAATGCATATCATTGGGTGTAAATCATCGGGTGTGAAGCGCAATTAAAAAAAAGGCTGTTAAAAACATAATTATCGATTCTGAATAAGGCTAAAAGTGACTATATTTCTTTTAAATATAAAGCACAACATTAGACCCCACAGACTCATATCGTTTAGCACAAAACAGTGCACTGAATTCACAAAAATATACAAGTGACAGAAGCTTTTGAAATGATTCGGGATACCTGTTCATTCCCGGCCCGTGTCCGGTGCCCATTCCCCCGGCAGGCGCTCCGTTGCTCGGCTTGTGGAGCTGTCCACCGCCCGCTGGTGCTGAAATGGAAGCCGGGGCTCCAGCCGTGGGGACAGCGCCTCCCGGTTGCCCCGGCTGTCCCTCTCCTTCGAGGCTCGCTTCATTCCCCATACTCCCTCTGAGTGAGACGGAGGAGAAAGACGAGATCTGCTGACGAGCGTCTGATAGGGCTGTATTTAAAAAACTGGGAGAAAACTCAGCGCAGCTCCTCTTCCGCCATCATCACCTACAATCCAGCATCCTGAGCGGAGCGCGCACGCGTGCGCCCAGCGGAAGGGCTCGACCGAGCACGCGCGGAGCAGGGAGCGTGCAAAAGAACAGGGGCAGGGCGGAGGAGCTGCGTGAACGCGCTTGTGTCCTAGATCTACAGTCCTGTAGACTCAAGCCTTGAAGAAATTCATAGATTACTTTTGTCTTGAAATAATTATAATTATTATAATATAATTATAATGAATTTTAGCCTTATTGCTTAACATTAATTAAATATATAAAATGAGCAAGCAGTAGCAGGTGACAGTAGCAAGGAAAAATAGCATATCCCTAACTTAATAATAACAATAATACAGATTAATTTATATTTTGAGGCAAAACTATTTTATTTATTTCCTTGTATGTAGAATACATTTAATAATCTACATTCCCCAAGTTCAATAGTGTCAAAATAATCAACAGACTTAGGTCGGGGCTAGTTGTCACAGGCCTAAACATGTGTTTAGTATATTAATTTCAAACCCAGGAAAAAACACAGAGCACCCTTGTTTGCTGCCTCAATTCACATTTAACAATTGAAATGACATTTAAATGCCATTTTGCAATTTAAACTGAATGGGACACAATCCTCCAGGAGTGATCATCAGTCATCTCTGAACTAGTGCATCAGAAGCGCTTGTATTATTGTGTGATGTTAAGAAACCTTTGAAGTAGAGAAAGTAAAATATTAAGCATTTTTACCCACAGCCATGCTGCAAAAAGAGGGAACTATATCTTTGTTGTGATTCTGTGCAAAACAGGATGCCTGCTGCAAAAGAAAGAGAAAGCGTGAGATCAGTGAATAAAGAAAGACAAAGTGCTCTTTCAAAGTCACCAGACCTCTCTTCCAGATGGCAAAATTGGCATTTCACACCCAAGCAGAGTTGCTCAAATCATCAATCAGTTAAATCAATACTAATTTTGACTCCATCCCAAGCTGTTTCGGCAGACACTAAGAATGTGGCACTAATAGATGGCTGCTATATTCCCTATAGCAAAAATCTCATATTCACCTGCATGAAAAATAAATAAGGGAGAATGAAAGAGAGAAAAACAGAGATTTGCTTGAATTGCAAACAGACTGACGATACTTTGTAGCCTTTTCCTCAAGCTCTTCCAGTTCAAGAGTTTGAGGTCAGTAGTTTTTTTAAGAAATTGATCATTTTATTCATAAAGGATGCATTTAATTGATCAAAGATGACAGTAGAGACAATTATAATGTTACAAAAGTTTCTTTTTCAAAAAAAAAAAATGCTATTTTGAAATGCTATTCATCAAAGAATCCTGAAAAAAAATGTATAATGGTTTCCACACAAAAATATTAAGCAGCACAACTGTTTTCAACATTGAACTGATCATTAGAAATGTTTCTTGATCACTAAATCTGCATATTAAAAGGAACAGTGCTCAGGAAAGTTACTTTAAACGTAATGTGTTACAATATTGAGTTACTCCCTAAAACTAATTGCGTTACTTAGCTACTTTTTATGGAAAGTAACGCATTGCATTACTTTTGCATTACTTTTTCTCACCTGGGCAGGGCTTGCTTGTTTCTTTGTTTTTTTGTCAAATGTAAAGGCCCTTTCACACCAAAAGTGAAATAAATAAGCCTCATGCTGAACGGAAATTAAAAATTCATGCCTGTACAGTAGAGGGCGCAGCTCAAACTTTTCAGCTGTGCTGCCATTCTGGATCGCGGGCAAAGTAATTTTTGCTTATTAGTAAGGTTGAATAGGTTCGTCGAGGGTCAGCAGCAAAAATTTTGCTTAATAAAGTGAGATTAAATACATAAAGTATACTTATATTATTTAACATTTAATTTTCGCAGGTTTTATTTATTTTGAGGAATACTGAATCTGTTTTTGTGCAAGTGATATGAAATACATACTCACATTTAATCTAGAACTACAATAACCATTATGTTTACACAGCCTCTACACTTGCTCCAGATTTCTCTCAAGGAGATAGGAGAGGTGTCAGTCAATAAATGGGAAAAAAACAACACAACTTGCGTTACTTATTTTAAAAAGTAACTCTGATATTTTGTTGTAAAAGTCATGCATTACTTTACTCGTTACTTGAATAAAAGTAATGATTATGTAACTCACATTACTTGTAATGCATTAGCCCATGGACCATGTGACACCAAAGACTGGAGTAATGATGCTGAAAATTCAGCTTTGCCATCACAGGAATAAATTACATTTTTAAAAATATATTCAAATAGAAAACATTGATTTTAAATAGTAGCCTAATAATATTTCACAATATTACTGTTTTTACTTTATTTTTAATCAAATAAATGCAGCCGTGGCGAGAATAAGAGTCATGGTAGTATAGATGGGACTAGTGGTATCTGCATCGGTCAGAAGAGATTAAAGGTTCATTCAAGGCAAGCCTAGACTAAAACCCTGCATGTGGAGGTCAGGTCCTTCACTAAGAAAAATAACATTACAACTCTGCTCAACAAACCATGTGAGGTATAAATCATGCCAAAAATCCATATTGTTTAATGTATAAGAAAAAGTAATAGCAAGCACAGCTAATTATAGCAATTATCACATTTTGTACAATGACTATAAGGACTTGGTTGCTTGAGTTAGACCTTGGATAGTGAAGGGCAATAAGGAAGTGATAATCTAACAAAGTAGTGCGGCCCAGAATCATGTTTAATCTGTGGTTGGTAAAATCATCATTACATTGTAAAGACTTACTTTAGCTTAAATGTTCGTAGGCAAAGTGAAAGTGTGTATTTGCCGAGTCTGTCCTCTCTGGCCTGTATTAGATTAACTCATTTTGAGACCTAATTGAAACAGAGCTGACTGACTGGCACTGAGTCTTGGCATGGTGGCGCACTCACTACAGCTGAGTCCTCTTGCAGGCCGCCTCCTGCTCACACAGCTGGTCCGCAATTATCTCTGTTTGCATGGGACCGAGACGAGCAAATATTGCATGGAGGCATGTCGGCCACAGAGATATAAGTTTATAGCTTTTGGTTTGAGCAATGATATTAAGATACATTTTGCTATGAAACTAAAGTTTTTACAACATACATTTTTCAGATGAAGATCTGTGGAGTTACTACCTCAGAGTCATCGCCTATAGTTACTTTTTCTGCTGAAGTTGATTGATGTAGTTAATCAATTCAAAAGTAATGACTTTGAGTCTGCCCGGTGTATGCCATCAGCCAAAACTCAGAAGTATTCGATTGAGGAAAAACACAAAGAGGTGACTGAGAATGCCAAATGAACAAGAAGAAAGTCTTTAGCCTTTGCTTAAAAAAAGGTAATCACATCTCAGCCAGAGTTGTGTCTGCTTCAATGATTTGGAGGAAGTTTTTAAGGTCTAATGGGAGTAAAACTAAACTTTTGAACCTCAATGAAAAGCCCTATCTTTGACGCAAACACCATTGTAACACTGACGCACGGTAATGATGAAGAACTAACGCACAAACAAAAATCAGACAATAGGTTATTTTTATCTGAACAGCCTTTTTTCTTAGGGTGGAATTGAGGGCAGCACCACTGGCATGTTTTTCATAGTGGATGATTGGTCATTCTCTGGTACACTGGCAAGCTACCAATAACTCATTATCAATGAAGTGGAAAAAAAACAAAAAAAGAAACTAAAGATGAACTAAACAGCGGCGAGCAAGTGCAAAGTAGGACAAGATACACCCAAAATAATGAGCAGTTCGCACTATGAATGACTCTGACTGTATCAAAACTGCAGAGCTGCGATTGTACAGAGCCACACAAAGGTGAAAATAAACTGAACAGGTGCTGTCAAGTATAAAAAGAGAGAGCAAACCACTTCAATGGCGACATCTAGTGGTCAAGAGTTGGCAATGTTCTCACAAATATTTGCATATATATTACATTTATGCACATTTGTGTAAAGTCTTCCATATCTTAGCTTTGAGAATCTTTTCTTGCCACTGCCGCCTTTAGCTTGTTCAGTATAGTGTGTGTGTGTTTAATATATAAATTTCATATATATATATATATATATATATATACACCGATCAGGCATAACATTATGATCACTGAAAGGTGAACTGATTTTCTTTTCGTCACTGCACCTGTTAGTGGGCAGGATATATTAGGCAGCAAGTAAACATTTTGTAATCAAAGTTGATGTGTTAGAAGCAGGAAAAATGGGCAAGCATAAGGATTTGTGCGAGTTTGACAAGGGCCAAATTGTGATGGCTAAACGACAGGGTCAGAGCATCTCCAAAACTGCAGCTCTTGTGCGGTATTCCCGGTCTGCAGTGGCCAGTATCTGTCAAAAGTGGTCCAAGGAAGGAACAGTGGTGAACCGGTGACAGGGTCGTGGGTGGCCAGGACTCATTGATACACGTGGGGAGCGAAGGCTGGCCCATCGCTTACCTGGGGAACACATGGCACCAGGATGCACCATGGGAAGAAGGCAAGCCGGAGGAGGAAGTGCGATGCTTTGGGCAATGTTCTGCTGGGAAACCTTGGGTCCTGCCATCCATGTGAATGTTACTTTGACACATACCACCTACCTAAGCGTTGTTGCAGTCCATGTACACCCTTTCATGGAAACGGTATTCCCTGGTGGCTGTGGCCTCTTTCAGCAGGATAATGCACCCTGCCACAAAGCAAAAATGGTTCAGGAATGGTTTGAGGAGCACAACAACGAGTTTGAGGTGATGACTTGGCCTCCAAATTCCCCAGATCTCAATCCAATCGAGCATCCGTGGGATGTGCTGAACAAACAAGTCCGATCCATGGAGGCTCCATCTCGCAACTTACAGGACTTAAAGGATCTGCTGCTAACATCTTGGTGCCAGATACCATAGCACACCTTCAGGGGTCTAGTGGAGTCCATGCCTCGACAGGTCAAGGCTGTTTTGGCAGCAAAAGGGGGACCAACACAATATTAGGAAGGTGGTCATAATGTTATGCCTGATTTTTGTATATACCCCATTATTTATGCCATAATATACAAAATATACTATCGTTTCCCTACCACCATAACTCTTCTAATTATTCATCGTAGTGATTAAAAAACACAATAATGATAGCAGCTTCTAAAAGTGAATAATGATAATAGGCCTAAAAATAAATACAAACCTAAACCCAAATTCTGCTGCATGTTAAACAGGATCAATCTTCTTGAATGGAGGTTTCCTCATATTTCCCGGCTGAGGAAGGATCTCTCAAATAGGGGTGAACCAGGAAGAACCGAAGAGCGCTAAAATGACAAAATTGCTGTAATTAGTGCAATTAGACTTCTGGACTTAAAATGGCAGGCAAATAAGCATTTCAATGTCTGCTGGCTTCTTCATGCTCATAATTACACAAGGACTACCCCAGTGTACAAAACCATTTTGACTTTAATTCAGTCCAGACTTGTGGTCTTCTCTAAGAAGCAACTCAGTGGCTGTCCTTCAACTGAGGGGTTTATCAAAGAAAGAACCAGATTTTATTTAATCTGCCAGTTTTCCACCCCATGTTCACTTAACCCCAGTCTATTTCCAGCATATATAATGGGGTATGAATATCTACTGCATAACAGTAATGATCAATTTAATCTTGTTATGAAAGATTAATGTTCACTTAGTTCATATTAGTGCCTTCCTTTCATTCAAAAACTAGGGTCACCTTAATCAACACGAATGATCAAAATATGCACCATTAGTCAAATCATACAAGCAATGAAATGTATATTCATGACTGTTTGTTTACTTCTTGTTTGATATGCACTTTATCGTATAACTGACATCCATTCTATTGTGTACAAATAAAATCTAAAATATTATTTACTTACAAACTGGACAATTCTGACTTTTTTTTTTTTTGCAATTGCAATTGCAAACAATTCAAAGATGACATTAATGAAATACAACTTTTTTAAGAACATAAAGAAAGGCAGGAACAGAACAAAAAAAGAAAAGAGGATAAAAAAAAACAAGTATTAATCACGGTACAAGAAAGATCTCATCAAATCTCTTCAAAAAAGAAATACATTTTTTGTTATTAATTACTCTTAGTGAATTGATTAAATGTTCTACTTCACATAAGAAATCTATAAAAGTAGGTATTTTCTTAAGAAACCTTTGTTTGTGAAAATAGAATTTTGCCACAAGGATAAGAAAGTTAACAGTAAATTCTAAAGATTTGTTTTGGTTTTCAAAAAAGCAAACATCCTTAATGTGTAAATTACAGTTCATATTAACTTTAGAAAAACAATAGGAACTCAAATCTTTCCAGAGAAGTGATGAAACATTACATGATAAAAATAAATGACAAATATCTTTACTTTCTTTTTTACAGAAAGTGCATATATCAGCTACATCACAACATTTCGACACAAAAGGGTATATATTATGCAAAATTTTAAAATGCACTTCTTTCACTTTATTGGGTATACAGTATTTATATGGTAATAACCATGTTTTCCTCCATTGAATGTCATCTATTTTAGAACCCAAAAAAAATTTCCCTTTTGGAGAAATTGAGTTTCGAGATTGAGAAAGTTGACGAATAAATTTATTATTACATTCTTTACTTAAAAGCGAAAAATTCTGACATCTAAAAAGGACGGTTTATTCAGGGTAATGTCGTTTCCCTACCGCCATAGCTCTGTACTACTTCACACACACTGCCACATATTCAAATTTGGCGCGTTGACGTTACACGCAAGAAGAACCAATGATGTTTATACACTCCTCTTCAACCCCGCCTTCTTATCCTTATATGGCGCCTATTACGTTTTTAGAGCAATAAATTAATTCACACATCTTATATTGATAAATTATCTTGAAGGTACACGGACCTACACAGACAATAGCCTCTTTAATATAGAATTAATTTAGTACTTAATTTGAAACTCGTTACTTGTAACCGTGTTATTTATTTATTTATTTATTTATTTATTTATTTATTTGTTTGTATGTTTAAAGTTTTTATATAAAAAAACTTTATATAAATAATATAAAATGACTTATATATAGTTTTGAAAGTTAAGCATCTCCTTTCAAACAACAATCTTGTAATCCAACTAAAGGCATTAAATAAAAATTAAAAAGCTTTTAATATATCATGATTAGACAACAAATTTAGATCTTTCTCTTCTCCAGTTTCTTCTCCAAAGAGCACAAGTATGAAATATTTTGTATGAATTATATTTGTCTATTAAGTACTTCCTTTCAACATTTGTTAAAAAAGGTTTAATCTGAAAAGCTTTCAAGAGGAAAGTGTTGAGCTCACACTGATGCCATGCTGCTCCAGAAACAATGCTTCCTTGAAAGCAACTGTAACAGATGAAACTTCGTCCAAGAATAACACAGAGAGATGATGCCAAAAGAGCATTACCTCTGATACAATTACATCTAATACAGCACCACTTGTACACCAATTTCTGTGGACTTTTGTCTCCAAGGCAACAGTGGGCTATCTCTCTAAAAAAGATGAAGGTTTGTGTTGGCATGGAAACCACATAGTAATCTCACTGCTTTTATAGAACTAGGCAACAAGCACAAATGCTGAAGAAAAAAAAACATGATTAAAATAAAATGCTCAGAGACCAGGTGTGTTTATAAACCCAACAGAAAAGTCATTTAGATGGAAAAGCTTCATATCTTGCACTTTTGAAGCAGCAGGTTTTGTAGGGGGTGGATGATTGTGGGACGGCAAAAGCTAGACTTTAAAAACACAGAGAGTGTGTGGGTGTTCAATACAGTGTGAAACCCCACAGGTTGTGTTCTGCACCGTCTACTTTTGTGCACCAGGAAAAAAATAACATTCCTATATTTTGCTTTTTCTTATAAGACCTTATGCTTCAGAGAAACAGGCGCGCAGCCATCTTTAGAATTTTGTGTTTGAACTTCCGTTTTTGCAGTAACATAGCTCTGTATTTTCTATGGCATTGCTGTTGAAGAGTAATTAGCTGGTGAAGTGGATTTGCTTATTGTAAAGTTAACGAAAGTTATCATGGGCATTGTAGTGTTTGAAGCAGATAACATAACAAATGTCAGTAGACCGGGAAGTTTTTAAAACGAGCGTTTCATTTATAAATTCGTAAGATCTTACCTTCATACAGTGGAAATACACACGCGGATCGCTAAGAAGGGGCGGGGCTACAAAGAGTAATTTGACGTAAGTTGGCGTGACATTCAGTGTTGCCAAGACCGCGGTTTTTCCGCGGAATTGGGCTACTTTAACATTGTTGCCGCTGGTTGTTTTTCATCTCTTTAGTCCCTGGAATGCGAATTTTACCAGGGGAACCCCGCCAAAAACGCGAATTTTACCCACGAACACGATTTTTTTTTTACCAGGGGATCCCCCCTGAAACGAGATTGGGCTAGTTTTGAGAAGCAATTGGGCAGGTTTTATTGTGAAAACCTGGCAACCCTGGTGACATTTCAAGCAGTGGTGTCCTGCATTGTGACATGATAAACTCAATTTAAATAATTTTAAAGAGCAACTTCATTCATTTATAATTATGCAGAGTTTAAATGACCTCATATTAATTGAGAGACCTGGAAGATTTTAAAAATCAAGAATTACTGAAAAAAAGATGATTCAAAATAGTTGTCAGCTACCATATTATTGTAGCATGATATTTATACTGCAAGGTGCTTTAAAATGTCTAGTTCTACCATTCATATCCAAAACATCAAAACATAGCAATAACTTTTTATTAATTCTAGATGTTTCAATATGTATTCTTGTGCAGACAATTCAATAAAGGGATCTCTCTAGATAATATAGAAATATTAAGTCCTTTTAAAAGTTTCAGTCAATGCAACATAGATCACGTGGAAAATACTGCCATCTTGTGGTGAAATCTAAATGTTTTAATTTGCAAATAACAAAGAAGCCATACTGACATTTTATTTACTAGTTTCTTTTTATATACATACATTTTTATATACATATATACAGAAATATAAATATTAATTTTATATGCCTATATACCCTTTTTTGCCCATGTTACACAAAATGTGTAACCATTAAGTAAATGTAATTGTAAACAAGTAATTTTGTAATATCTTTCATAAAATAGCAACATAATAATGTTTAGGTTAAAGTACAAAAAAAAATAAAGTAAGGTCATCTCGCTGGTGAAGCTCACAATGGATGAACTGGTACTGGCACGCGCACGCATGCGTCGACACGTACGTCCCTATGCGTACGCAGGAGGGGGGAGGGGCACGTAAACAGTGAATTCCAAAAAGGAAGGGAGTGTTTCTTTCAACTGATAAACCAGTACATCAAGGTATGCATTAAAAAGCTCATTCTGAAATTGTGCATTCTTAGTTTACAGACTCTTTTATGCGTTCTGCAGGCTCGTATGTTTTTTTTATTCTTTTGAATCTGCAGCCTCGTGCATTTACCATTTTCAGCTCAACGCAGCGCCATTACTGTACAAGGCAAAATGGACAAAATGGCCATTTTCGATTATATTGTTATTTATGTGAAATTCAGTTCCCGTGCATTGGTAAAATGTGTGCAGGAGTTATTTCATGCACGTTATTCGCTACATATATCAGTAAGGACTATAAATGGAGCAAATAAACAATGAGATTGTTGCTCCTTTCTTGTTAATTTGCTGTGCCTTTATGTCCAGCGCGTTTGTCGGGGTGCTTTTCTTTGCACGAGCTTCCCTGTGGTAAACAGAGGTCATGGACGTACATCTCAGGTGTCCAAAACAGTGCACACAATTCCTGTAATTTTGTAAATAAATCCTTGTCCACAATGTAATGCATTACAACTTATTAAACAATGTAACATGTTTTTATTCTATTCCCAGTTCAGATGCATTTACTACACACACACATATATATATATATATATATATATATATATATATATATATTAATAAAGTGTTTATTTATTGGCAGGTAAAATCATGCCCATTCGCCGATCAGCTGCAGCCCCACCCAAAGAGGATGCAACCCCTGCAAATGCCCCTGAGGGAGGTACGTACTGCCCCTTGCATGGCATATCGGTCATTGAGAATGACCGTCCACAATATACAGAACCACATAAGGAATAATTCACCAACAAAAAAAAAGCTCTATTTGTATACCATGAAATAATACTAAAAAACATGAACTACTAGGCACTGAAAATCCTCCCCTTTTCACACAAAGTTAACATACAACTTCAAACAAGTTTATAAAATAATGCACAAGTGGTATGGCTTTTTAAAGCATCCTTGCTTGAACATGGTGCTTTCTATCCCACAGATGCTCCTGCTGAAGGGTCTGCTCCTGTAGGTGAGAAGGAGAAGGAGAAAGATTCGTCCACTGAACCTGCAACCACGGAGGACAAGAAAGCAGGAGGTGATGGGGAGGAGGCGAACGCTGATGGGGAGGCACAGGCTAAAGATGACGGAGAGACGCCTGATGGAGAGAAAACTGAAGAAGCAGCAGCTGAACAAGGGAAGAGCAAGAAGAAAAAAGTCAAGGATGTTGTAGCCAAAATGTAAGTTTGGCTGTTGTACAAAAAAGAAACGTCTGATCTTTAAATTTCTATTTATAATTTAAGCATTAGATTATTTCCACTGAATAAAAGTGGCTTGTTAAGCATTTTTTGCTCAAATGTTACAGTGACAAGGAAGGAGATGACAAAGGGAAAAAGGTGAAAAAGAAGATTCCTGCTTGGGCGACCATTTCTGCCAACAAACTGGCTTCAGCCTCTCTTTCCCAGCCCAAAGTTGAAGAAATCCTCATAGAAGCAATTGAGGTCTGGTTCAGAATTTCACAGGAACTATTGCATTGCCTTATAGAGAGTGTTTGATTGTCACTTTTAAGTATGTTTCTTCCCACTAATTTATTAGAATTACTGGATACTACCTAACATTTTAGTCGTTAAAATGTGTAAACAGTGCTGCAGTGATGACATCACCCTGGTTCCCTCGACAAAAAGCCAATAGGATTTTTCCATTGGCTTTTGGATTATTGCAGAAATAAGCTCTGTGACCAACAAAAGTAAATGATTCTTGCATGTTTTGTTCATCAAGATAATCTTCACAAATGAACACAATATATATGAATTTTGAAACTTACAATCACCAGAAGTAAAAAGCTAAAGTTAGGCTATAAATAAACGACACTGCGATTGTATGACATCAATGTCACCACCAAGCTTCCAACTCTTTCAATCTTCAAGTTGTAAACCTTATTTCATATATTGAAAGTTACCATGAAATGAAAGTTGCGATAGTCTTTTCTTCCCTATTGTGACGTATGTCCAAGTGAATTGAATTTTCAAACAAGAAAAAATTAGGGCAGGACTTGATTTTGTCCATGGGGAATTGATTGGATCGTTGGATGGTTGTGATTTGCTATTGGTCGATCTCATGTCAGTGACAGGTTGTCCCACCCTCACGCCAGTAAACACATCATGAGAGAAGAGATGTCACTGCAAGAGGGAAGAGAAGTTATTTTAATGAGATTACATGGGCACATGAAAAATCAATTTTGATTTCATGGTGACTTTAACCAAAAGGAAGTTCAAAAATGTTGAATCGTTTCTAGCTCGGGTTAAGTTATTCCTGCAGCACTGTATTCTTTGGAAATCTAAGATGAGGTCTAAAAATTGTCATCTCATGTGTGCATCTTTACAATCTACCTACAGAGTTGCAAAGAGCGGAGTGGCGCCTCTTCTATTACTATTATGAAATACGTCATGAAGAAGTATCCGTCTGTGGAAATGGACAAAAAGACCAAAAACCTCTACAAGCGGGCCCTGAAGCGATTGGTTGAGAAGGGCACTGTCAAACAGGTGATTTGCAGTTTAATACATGAATATTTCTTGTTTTATATATACAGTAAGTCAAAAGCCATCCTTGTCTTGTCTTCTTTACCCACAGCTCAAGGGCAAAGGCTTTTCTGGAAGTTTCGCCATTGGGAAGGTATCCAAACATAGTTTGTTTATTGTCCTGTTTAAATGTGTTAATTAGTTGAAGATACATGAGGTTGAGTGTTTTTTTGATGGTTTGTCATAATTATTTAATCTTTCATTTTGTCAATGTCTTGTTGTTGTATAGAAGTCGGCTTCATCTACAGGGACGAAGGAGACGCTGGGAGAGTCTCTGCCTCTGATCATCACCCGCCTCTGTGAACCCAAGGAGGCTTCCTACATCCTAATCAAGAAGTACCTGGAGCAATACTTCCCACAACTCAATGTGGAGAACAGGTCAGTTTTGACTCAGCATCCTATAACTAGACTACAGTTTGAACCTGACAGAATTTATTTAACATTGGGTACATTGGGAATGTAATACTAGCATTATGAATTTTGGGGTCTGATCAAATATACTGTAAAAATGTTACATTGTGAAATATTATATGTTAATTTATTTATTTTAAAATGTAATTTATTCATGGTATGATAAAAAAGTGTTATCCTATACATGCAGAACTGTACATAGTGTAAATACCATTAGGAGTTAATTACAGATTTAAATAGTGTATGTACATTTTGCCTCATAAATTGATAATGAAAGGTTGTTCTGTAAATCTTTAAGGCCTGACGTGTTGAAGAACTGCCTGCAGAGATCTGTGGAAAAGGGCTACTTGGAGCAGATCACTGGCAAGGGAGCCTCTGGAACATTCCAGGTTAGTTACCCTTCTGAATCGCTCGACATCTACAAGCAGGTTTGATGAGAATCTGCATTTGTGTTTGGCAGTTAAAGAAAGCTGGAAACAAGGTGCTCATGAGTGGCGGACTGCTGGAAGATGCTATAGTTGCCGCCATCACAGCCATGAATGAGCCCAAGACCTGCAGCATCACCATACTGCGCAAATTCTTGATGGAGAAACAAGACCAGAAGAATGTCAGGATAGTTGGTACGGTACACTAACTCCTGACTCATTGCAGCCTAGGGCACGTTTGCTCTCTGAGGACTGAATTTAATTTGCTTTTGTTTTGGGGTTGCTTCTAATTGTTATTCTCAAATGAGTTGTTCACAAGAGAGCTGGTACAGAAATAGTTTCTTGATTGGTTTATGTTTATAGGCACTCTTCATATATGTCTGTATTTGCTGTAACTTAATCCCCCGGCTTCACAGACAAGGCTTAAGCCTAGTTCCGGACTAAAATGTATTGTTGAGCTGTTTTAACTGAGCTGTTTCAACTTTCACTGACATATATTAAAATATGTCACTACCATTTTGTCTCAAGATGCAAACCAGTAATGTTTTTTTTTTTTCTAAGGCATGTTTATAAAAACTACTTAAATGTCCTAATCGAACTAACATAATCCTGCCTTTATCTAAGCCCTGTCTGTGAAACCAGGCCAGTGTGTTATGCAGAATTTTTATGAAAGTATTCTGTCTGATTGCCAGTGCCAAACCTGAAGAGAACTTTGCAGAAGTGTAAAATGATGGGATGGATGGAGCAGATTTCTGGTCATGGACTCAGTGGGTCGTACCAGCTAAGCTATCCATATTACCCAAGGTAAGTTCAGCTCACCGTAAGCCAGTGTTGTTATTGTTAACTAAATCTAAAACTTTTGGTGATTGAAATAAAGCTGAAATAAAGCAAACAATAAATATTACATGAAAAATGTAAAACTTGAATGTAAATTAAATGTTTTCTTGGCAACTAACTAAAATAAAAGTACTAAAAATACGAAAATTAAAATAAACATGAATTAAAGCTGAATAAAAGTAAACTTATAAATGTCAAAAGAACCTCAAATTACTGAAATTTAAAAAATAATAACTGAAAATTTAAAAATAAAAGGTAATTCAAAATATTAATATATACTAAAATAGTATTTTAATAACTGCTGTAAGCATGGTGCATATTCTGATATTCTAAAATTTTCTTTTGGGATTTTTACACTTGAAAAACTTGCAGGGGCATTTTTAACTGCAACTCTTAGTTCTTAAAGGGATAGTTCACCCAAAAAATGAACATTCAGTCATAATTTACTCAACCTCATGTTGTTCCAAACAGATTTATTTTTGTCGATTTGCCTTTTTTATTACGATAGGATAATGTAGAGCGGGCAGGAAGCGAGGTGGGAGAGAGAGAGGGGGACAGGATCGCCCGTTCACCTGAAGCGCAATGGCGCTATATGTTGACATGCTGCCCACGAGGCTATCGGCGCTGACATGCCGTTCCAAACTTTGTCTGTGAAACATAAAAGAAGATATTTTATGTTTCAGCTATTTGTGTCCATGCTGTGGACGACAGCGGGGTCTAAAACCATTTTGTATGGACAAGAAAAACTGAGACAATATCATTTGTGTTAGACAAAAGAAAAAAAGTCATATAGATTTGGAACAACATGAGGGAACTACCCCTTTAACTCTTAGCAACTTAGCCATCAAATAAATTAGATTGTTTTAGAGGAAAGTTGATTAGATGCAAATCAATGCTTTTTAAAGTCATAGAGTTTTTTGGTTTTGTCATACAAATGTGAGAAAGGTGTGAAATTGTGCAAGACGAAAATGAAATATGATGGAACTACTTGAATTGATAAATTGTCTGTCGTTCCTCCTCTGCAGCCCAGCGGTTCTGTTTCCAGAAATGATGGAAAAACTCAAACAGAAGGAGGGACAGAAGCTCAAACGCAAGAGAAGTGATGATTCTGATGAAGAATCTGAAGCAGATTCAGAGGAAGAATCTGAAGAGGAAGAATCGGAAGAGGATGAGCCTCCTCGAAGAAAGAGGTGAAGTATATCCCATGACGTCAAAATATCAATTATTTGTGCCAAAGCACTTTGCAATTATACTAGGATTTGAAGAAATCATTAAAGGATTAGTTCACTTCAGAATTAAAATTTCCTGATAATTTACTCACCCCCATGTCATCCAAGATGTTTGTCTTTCTTTCTTCAGTCGTAAAGAAATCAAGGTTTTTGAGGAAAACATTCCAGGATTTTTCTCCATATAGTGGACTTCAGCGGCTACCATCAGGTTGAAGGTCAAAATTGCAGTTTCAGTGCAGCTTCAAAGGGCTCTACACGATCCCAGACGAGGAATAATGGTCTTATCTAGTGAAACAATCAGACATTTTCTAAAAAAAAAAAAAATTATGTACTTTTTAACCACAAATGCTTGTCTCGCACTAGGTCTGCGATGTGCCACGCACTACGTAATCACGTTGGAAAGGTCACGCGTGACATAGGCGGAAGTACCGAGCAAGTGTTAACAAAGTGAACATGCAAAGATTAAGTCATACGCCCTTAACAAAAAAAAGGTAAAACAACGATGTTGGACGATTTTGAAATTGGAGAAGAAAATGAGAAATTAGTTTTTCAGATTAAAAAGTATATAAATTTTTTTTTTTTTTTTTCTTTTTAGAAAATGACAGATCGTTTCGCTAGATGAGACCCTTATTCTTCGTCTGGGATTGTGTAGAGCCCTTTGAAGCTGCATTTAAACTGTAATTTGGACATTTGAAGTCCACTGTATGGAGAAAAATCCTGGAATGTTTTCTGCAAAAAACTTAATTTCTTTTTGACTGAAGAAAGAAAGACGTAAACATCTTGGATGACATGGGTGTGAGTAAATTATCAAGAAATTTGAATTCTGAAGTGAACAAATCATTAACCCGGAGTAATAAACCTTGTCTTGTTGTCTGGTTTTCCATTAAATGGGCAAAAAAAAATCCCAAACTGTAGAACATAATGTCATAGAGACATTTAACTTGGGCTGTTTCTTTGCAAGGCTAAACATGCTTTTTATTTGTCCACAGGAATCAGCGTGGAAACCGGCAACCTGCGTCTAAAGCTCGTCAAAATAAAAGGGCTAAAACAGTCAGCCGAAAACCTCCTGCTTCAAAGAGATCAGTTGCGCCTGCCAAGAAAGCCCCTCCACCAGCCAAGAAACCCGCCGCTGCGAGCAAAGCAGCATCTAAAAAGGCACCTGCGCCCGTTAAAGCCACACCAGTCAAGAAAGCCGCACCAACCAGCAAACCTAAAACACCGATAGCCAAAAAGATGACAAGCAGGGGGTCCAAACGGCCGTCGCCCAAGGCAGCTAAGAAGGAGGCAACTGAATCTGCTGTGAAGGCTAAACCTGCCGCCCGCAAGTCGCTCCGATCCCGGAAATGAGTCCCACGCTTGCCGACAGCTAAAAAAAGATCAACTGTAGCTCTGTAGACTGCAGTGATGGCTATTTTCTCCTCTTATTTTTGTAGAAACTTCCATGTTCTCCTTGTCTTGGGGCCTCTGATGAATTTAGGACCTCTTCAAAGTTATTCTGTCATTCAAATACAGGCATTTTATGTTACAGGTAAAGATGTAGAGTAGAAATGCTACTGTTTATGTTGTTTAAAACGCTAATTCAGGTCATTCTCATTATGAGAGTGTGAAGGAGCTGTTGCTTCATCTCAGTTGTGCTTCAACAAAAAAATCAAATATTTAAAGTTCTTGTAGTCAATCTTTCTGTAGAGATGCTTGCGCATTTCAGTTATTCAGTCGCCCCTTTTTCATCAGTGTTCAAGAAACCTCTCTTTGTAAGTTTTGTTTCAATTTTTTTGTTCATGTTTTGTGAAGTTAGATCTTTAGCTACTATTGTAATCAAAAAATAATTTTGTTGATGTTGGTTCCTTCGTGTAAGTCAAAGTAAAGAACGATTATTGATGCCTAACTTTCAGTTGAACAATGCAAAATTGGATTTACTGAGATGCATTAAAAGAACGTTGGCATCCATATCCATGACTGTCTTTTTGTTCTGTATAGTCTATGAAGGAGAATATAAATTGAAAAGATTTTCCAAGCAGATGTTTAAAGCATTATACACACTATTAACCCGGTCATACTCTTGAGTGTTAGTTTATCAGGGGGGTTAGTTGTAATTTTATGAGCATTGCTTACCTTACCCTGCATGCATGTAACTGATATACTTTTCTGTAGTCATTAATAAAGTGACTATATTTGTACTTCATTATTTGGCCATTGTTTTGTTTGGGTGATTTGATTTGATTCTCAATGATAAACTAGTAATTTAGAGGTGTTTATAATGGGTTACCAAATTATTCAAGCTCTGAAACATATGGTTTGTGTCACTATCACAGCTGCATCTCAAAATCACAGTGGCAAATTCTTCTCCTTGTTCTAACAAGAAAATAAAGACATGCTTTAATTCAGTATGATAAGCATAAGAATGTTTAAATAAAACATCTCATGTCCTGACTTGTCAGTGCTTGAAAAGGATTACTCTCAAATGAAAATTACCCCAAGCTTTACTCACCCTCAAGCCATCCTAGGTGTATATGACTTTCTTCTTTCTGATGAACACAATCAGAGATATTTTAATAAATACCCTGACGCATCCGAGCTTTATAATGGCAGCGAACGGGATCAACGACTATGAGCTGAAGAAAGCGCTTTCATCCACCATAAACGTACTCCACACGGCTCCGGGGGTTAATAAAGGCCTTGAAGCGATGCGTTTGTGTAAATATATATATATATATATATATATATATATATATATATATAATATATATATATATATAAAGCTCGGATGCGTCAGGATATTTACTAAAATATCTCCGATTGTGCTCATCAGAAAGAAAAAAGTCATACAAACAGCGATTTCAAAGGGTTATCTAGACATGTTCGATTAGCCAAAAAAATCGTTCTGCTCAGACGACCAAACAAATCATATTCTGCACTTCACAAATCTATATAGAGTATTCATCACTAATGTAACAAATTCGAGTAATTCCCAAAAAGGAATCGCTCAATATTTTCTCGAATATTTCAAACGCACTTACTGAATCAACTGGTTCGAAATGTTCAATGAATCAAGATTCAGCGATTCCTTCTGAGCAACTTAAAAGAGTCAGGATTCGGGAAATCAGACCCTGCGTCCCAATGTGCATACTATCCACCCTATCTGCCTTAAATAGTATTGAAAATTACTAATGTCACATATTATTTAGGATGGATAGTATGCACATTGGGACGTAGCCAGAGCCTTTTAAGTGAATCAGTTTGATGAATCAGTCACAGTTCCAGACATTAATTAACTGTGCATTCATGCATGTGTGGTGTAGGCGGAGAATCTTGTCAAATCTTTCCCGATGAATCCAGTCTGAATAGGCGGGATTTAGAGCATTAAGGTGAGTCAGGATTGTGAAACCCCTGGCAGAAAATAGACCCACCCTGCCAGGTTCAGTCGCGCGGACTAATGTTTGTGAGTTTGTAGGCTATTTCGTCTGTCTTTCTTTGCTACTATTACAACCACTTTCTGGATCCTTATGGTATTATTCAAGCGTTAATTATTAAAGCGTTGGTTTGATTTCTATTTGAGTCTTTCGCTTTTCGTGGAAACTGTTTGGCTGTGTCTCAAACATACTTTTATTTTGGCCGTTATTGGCAGGTTGCTGTAGGCAGCTCGTTGAGTTTTGCGTAACTGTATCTGTTTATCTTTGAGGAATGTGGGGGTTTACTTTCACTACTTGTACTGTGCTGTTATTCGTGAAGTTAAAAAGTTGAAGGAGTTTGTAATGCAGTTCTAAATTATTATTTTTGGCAAACGTGCTGACTTCTGTTTTTCCATTCGTTTTATGATTATTTTGAATAGTAGATAAAGCAAACACCAGGCTCAGACTGAGATATGGGTGAGACAGCTGGCAGGGAACATGGGATTGTTACAAGATCTGCTGAGGTAAAAAACTCCGTTTTGAAACTGCATCTGTGGTATTATTGTAGTTTCCTCCCAAACATTGGAATGATTGTATCATGAACTCAGTTTTGCTTTTACTGAGTAAATTTTTGTGTGTCTAGTATATTGGCTCATTTCCTGTGGATGACAGTTGTTTGGATGATCAGATTCAGCAGCTGCACACTCAGCTGAAGTCTCTTAAGGTAATTTGTGTGAAGTGAATCTCAAGAGTATGTTTGCTTTATATTTGTTTGCAATGCAAAAGTTTGGATACTTGACTGAATTTGTTTTTAATGGTCTTAAGAGCCTCTTGATCTAAATACAGGCATATGCGCTTGAAATTTGTTTTGTAAACCAATATAAATTATGCACATACATCCATTTGGGTATTTTACCATTTTAATGGCTATTATTGTACAATTTGGAAAATTATTTAGAACAATATTAAGAACATTATCGTTACTACACTACATACAGTGCTGGGTAGATTACTTATAAATTGTAGTCGGTTACTGATTCCAAATTACATGATAAAAATTGTAGTTAGTACCATAATCCATTACATTACATGTTTAAGGTAATACAATCTGACTACTTTTTGATAACTTTTAGATTACTTTTGACCTTATCACATTGATTTGTTGAACAGGATAATCTTGTACCATATTGATATATGTATGTATTCTGTTTTTTATCAACAACATGAAGTGCATTAAGTATTATATTACATCACAGTTTTCCAGACTAGGGTTTGTGATGGAACTGCACGAGGGGTCGTAAGTTTAATGAAAAGCTATTAATTAAATCATAAAAATGAAACCATCAAAATAAAACACAAAATTTGTGAAAATTTCACAAAATATGAAACATTTTATTTGTTTACCTGCATGTGACCATTAGCCAACAGCAGAGAACCGTGAAATTAATTGTATTATTAGAATTAGTATTATTAATATTGACTTAATTTTATCATTGACCTAACTTATTAACTTAATCTCAACCTCTTAGGTCAAAGAGGTTAAGCTTTGAAAAAGTTTTTTACTTTGCTGTTATTGTACAATGTGAAGAAAATCTTAAGTTTTGACTTGTAATGCAGATTATTATTGAACGTCTGTATCTGCAGAACTGCAAGAGCAAGCGAACAGTCTCATTGAGATTCTCTGTCAAAGGAGTCAAAGTTTATGATGAAGATGAAAAGGTAAGATCATTTTGGGATTACTAATGTTTCTCTGTGAGTATGTCAGATGGTTTAACTGTTTGGTGTGTATCTCCTCAGACGCTCCTCATGGCTCATGCCATGTGTCGAGTCTCGCTGTCCACCGCCCGTCCGTCTGATGCTCAGTTTGCCTTTGTCTCCCATAATCCTGGAAATTCTGATGCCCAGCTCTATTGCCACCTCTTCAGAGCCAGACATGCCCGAGCTGTAAGCCTCAACACGACAAAGCATCATACTTAATTGTGTTTGTAATATTGCACGTTTGTTCTAGAATCAAGAATGTGGTTGTAGGTTTTTCGAGTAAAAATAGTGATGTTTAGAAGTGTCAAAACATGTTTAATCTCCTTGTTATGCTATATACTCTCATATGTTTTCTAACTAGATATGATTAAAAAGGCCATATTATGCTCTTTTACAAAGTCATGCCCCTTACCATAACTGCAAGTTTCAATACACTACTAACACAACTCAACCAGGTCTCGCCCCCTATTGTGCATATGCTTTGTTTGGGAATTATTTAAATGAGGAATAAGTGTACATTCCCGTAAGAAAACCTAAGACTACAATGGTGGTTTCACAGAGTTCAGAAACACTGATATAGAGAAGAACTCCCTTTGAGTGACTTTGTGCTTTGTAACTTTTCAGATGTTTTTCATGCTCAAACAGTAACATTACACACTAAAGAAAGTTAAAGAGTCATAAAAGAGCACAATAGTTAGAAATGAGAATAAATGCTCAACCACTGCAAGAATTTGATGGGGTTTTTTTTCCCCACATATAAAGGCCCAGTTCCTGAACCTGCTGCTTTGCCGCTGTTTTCAACTGTATTTTCTGGAGAAGCACCCAGAGGAAGCTCAGGATGAGTGTTCGGAGGAGAAACCAACTCGAAAACCATCGCTGCTTAATCAAGGATTCCCTCTCAGTGTCAGCGCCTTGGTATCTTTCCGCAGGGCCCCAACTCAAGGCCTGCTACCAGGGGCAAAGGTTTGTTCTTGCCATATCTTATTATAACCTTGATAAACTTTAAAAATTAAATTAATGCAAATGGCATGGAAAACATTGACATGAGTACCAGGTTGATATTACTGAATGATGCCCAAAAAGAAATGGCTGAAAATTTCAGCGATTCCTTTTGGGGCTCTTAAAAGAGTCAGAATTTGGGGAAATACTGTTTGTTTGTTTTTTTGTCCCCTTTTATTTTATTTATTTATTTTTTTTCTGAATCATAAATGTGCAGCTTGTGATTAAGTTGATTGAGCTGTAAGCCTATAATTATTTATTTAATTTTTTTAATTTTATATTTTTGTGCATTGTTTTATAAATTATATATTTTTTTAATCAACTTTGAGTTTACTTTATTGGATGTAATATGTTAAAAATATTTTTATAGAAATAGAATCAGGTGGGTGATATCTATGGAAGCTTGTTTCTGCCACAGAATAAAACAATTTAAAAGATAAATGCGACTTTTAATGTCACAACTTTTTTTTTTTTTTCCTCACAATTGCAAGATTTAAACGCGCAATTGCGAGTTATAAAGTCAGAATTACGGGGTAAAATATATATATATATATATATATATATATATATATAATTTTTTTTTTTTTTTTTTTTTTTTTTTTGTAATTGGGAGTTTATATCTTGCAATTCTGACTTATTTTCTCAGAAATTTGAGACATAAAGTCCAATTCTGAGGGGAAAAAAAAAAGACTCACTAATACAAAGTTATATCATGCAATTCTGAGAAAAAACTCAAAATTGTGAGAGAAAGTCACAGTTACCTTTATTTTTTTTTTTATTCAGTGGCGGAAACAAGCTTCCATAATTGTTACAACACTGATGACAATGTGAATCGAAAACATTTTGTCTTTGCATTTGTTCTCTAAATCAGTGTTTTTTTAATGTAAGAAATCTTAGTCTTTTTTGTGTAAGAGCTCCTATTCTTGTAGAACTTTTATTTATTTTTTTTATAAAAAATATTTTTATTGATAGCATATTCTTGTCAATGGAGCTTAAGTTGTCAATATTCCTTTAAAAATGCCTAATTCCTGAGTTTTTTGAATAATTGGAATACTGTATTGTTCTGCAAGGTGTTCATGTCCATTTCCCTTAACAGGTGTTCTCACAATCGAGCACAGAGCAAGTGAGCAGTCCTGAAGATGGTCCCACTTCCTCTCCGACTATAGTTCGCAAAATGGCAATCCGGACCAAAGAACTGCGCTCCGGAGCGTATCGCTCTTTTACATATACTCCCCTCAAGCAGCGCCACCTTCAGGATAAACTGAGTGCACCACAAGGTGGGATAAGTGTTCATAGGACCCTTTCGAGAGTGAGAGAATTCTTTAGGTAATGCACACATCTGGTTAAAGAGGCTGGCCTAATTAAAACACAATGGGTTAATTTATTATACTTTTGGTTTTGGTGGCTGGTTAGTCAGAAAAGGTGGTGGGGATTCCAACATGGTTATTACTGCCAGTTTTTTTTTTTTATATATATATATATATATATATATATATATATTTTTATATATATAAAATATAATTTAATTTCGTGGGAAATGCCAGTGTGTGTTCATTTGTCTTTGCATCTTTGACCGGACTTATATAGCATGTGCTGTGGATGCAGTTGCTTAGAAAAGACTGCAGCTCTCTTTGGATTCATATTACTTACAAAATCAGAGAATATTTGTTTCCAATTTGAGTCAGTGCATTTGAGGGAAAAAAAAAATCACTAATAACTTGCAATTTTATGTTTTAAACCTACATGGCAATAGAGAGGAGATAAAGATCCGTACTGCAGCTTGAAATAATAATAGGCTAATAATAATGATAAAAAAAAGTTTATTTATAAAAAGTCAGTAAAATGTGTGCTACTCAGAATATTTTCATTAAAATTCTTTTCTAAAATAAGACTGAACTTGTGGTCAGCCCAAACTAGGATTGCTGCGATGTTTTCTTTTGCCAAAGAAAACAAACACTGACATATCATTTGTGAAACCAATGTGAACTTGATTCCTGTGGGAATCTGAAGAATCTTTTCCTTTTGTGAAACAGAAAAGGAACAAGCCAGTGCAAACGCATGCAAGTCTCGAGCTCCCACTTTGTCAGAGACAGAAGAAGCTCTGGCTCAAGCTGTGTGGTGCTGGGCTGGCGTGTCTAGGTCAGTATTGGTGCACAGTGGCACTGCTGTCAAGGTTACAATCACAAAAATCTTAATGCTTTTTCTTATTTTCAAGCAGTATCTCTTAAAGGGATAGTTCACCCAAAAATGAAAATCCATCATCATTTACTCACTCTCAAGTTGTTCCAAACCTGTATGAATTTCTTTCTTCTGCTGAACACAAAACAAGATATTTTGAGGAATATGTATGTCCAAACAGTTGATGGGCCCATTGACTTCGATAGTATGGAAAAAAATTGTATGGGGTCCATCAACTGTTTGGTTACCAACAGTCTTCAAAATATTTTCTTTTGTGTAGCAGAAGAAAGAAATTCATACAGGTTTGGAACAACTTGAGGGTGAGTAAATTATGGTACTACATCAAAGGAATTAATTTACATAGATTTTAATCTGGTATGTGTATTGTTCAGTAGTTTAGTGTTGAGTATTTGGTTTCCATTACAGCACCTGTAGTTCCTCACTCCTGGAAGATGATGCCTTGGGTGCCTTCCTCCTATGTCCTCATCCAAAAAAGCCCAACCGTGGGTCTCTTATAGTCCGCTTCCCATCAGGACTGGTGACTCATGCTATTAAGAATTCCAAGGGGAAGTTCCGCCTTGAGGTGAGCAAAAATAAAACCTTTTTTTATTAGTGGTTTTGTTTTCATTCCTCCACTCTAAAATGTAGCAAATGTTTCATCTTCATTTACAGAAGTGCCACAATGACTTCGAAAGCCTTGCTGCTTTAATCGAGCACTACACCGAGTTCAGTGAGGAGCTGGAATGTTCTCTGAGCTGTGCCCGCGTCAATCACTCTTACGATTGGGAAGAGATTGTCAATAAGAGTTCACGTTCACCACAGGACAACAAGAAAGGCCCATTTAAGAATCACAGTTGGGTTTGAATCCTCTTTCATGCTCTGTGGTTTTTTTATTTTTTATTTATTTATTTTATACTACATATTTTACTTGGTTTTAACCATTACAGAGCTGCTGACATATTAGTAAACCTTCCTAACCAGGATCTTAGTCACTGGCACTTTTTTTTTTTTTAATATATTTTGAATGGACACTTTGTTTTTGCCTGTTGACAATAACCTCAACCTTCTAAAGCACTCACTTTGTTGGTTTGTTTGGTTTAATTTTCTTTTCTAGGGAAAGAGGCACTTATGTTTTTCATGTAAATGTCAGATTTAAATGTATACGCAACTTTTTTTGTTTTTTGTTTTTTGTGCAAAGATGCATACTTATATCTGTACCCTTTATTATGTCTCTAAAATTCTGTTGTATGTTTTTATATTGCTTTAGGCCTTTTTACACTCTTGGTCATATATTATCACCTGTTTTAGAAAGAAATTTTCCACTACCAAGTTAATGGCTTTGCTGTTTTAATATTTTTACCTCCTGCACATATCACCTCTTAAATACACACATTTTCTGTTATTAGTATTGCATCAGTGTAAATGAAGTGTCTTGCCTCTTTGCAAAACTGATTTTACTGTCATTTTTGTCCCCTTTTAACATTCATTAGTGGAATATTGCCATTTAACCAGAAAGATTATATTTGAATAGGTTACTGGGTGAAGATTTTAGATTTTTATGTCTATAATATAAACCTTCACTCAATTATTTATATATGTATATATGTATGTGTGTGTGTGTGTGTGTGTGTGTGTGTGTGTGTGTGTGTGTGTGTATATATGTATGTGTGTGTGTGTGTGTGTGTGTGTGTGTGTGTGTGTGTGTGTGTATATATATGTATATGTATATGTATGTATATATGTATGTATGTGTGTGTATATATATATATATATATATATATATATATATATATATATATATATATATATATATATATATATATATATATATATATATATATATATATATATATATATATATATATATATATATATATATATATATTATATATAAATATACACACACATACATATACAGTAAATATACACACACATACTCAATATCCTAAAAATAAGTTTTATTTTTTTCAGTTCTGCTTTCACATTTTCATGTCTGCCTATCATGCACATTTCTCCATAGTCATTACTGTAAAGCCTGTATTGATATTTAACTTGTAACGTTATATGATAATATTAGTTGACATTTTGTAGTTGATTTTAAGTTAAAAAAACGCTGTGTTAAAGTATATACTGATTTTGGGGGATATTTTGTGCTTATTTTTCGTGAAAGTAATGGTCTTCTTTTATACAAAATACATGAACATGTATTAATACATGTCGGCTGTATTTATTATATTTTATGAAAATAACAAACAATATTCAGTGACCCTCATGCTTTGCTCTGAATCTGCTCGATCAGCATGCTAATTTCTATAAATCATGTTTTGATTTCGAGTACGCATGTCACTGGGGGCGCTTTGTGCTGATGCAGCCGGCGAGTTTGAAGTTTGGAGTTGCTAGGCAACGCCGAAAGCCTCAGCAAGAGAAACACGCTGCTTTAACGTCGCGAACCGCAGCCTGACCTTAACCGGGCCTTTATGGAACCTGGACCGGATGACAGTGTTCGTAAGCGTCTTTTCTAATAACAGGAGAGCTGCTTGTCTTCATGAGATGACTGCAGTCTGATCTTTATAGTGATATTTAAGTGACCACACCACCCGTCCAGATGGCATCCGAATCCGTGAAGGTGGTCGTCAGATGTCGACCACTGAACGACAGAGAGAAGTCGCTGAACTGTAAGATGGTGGTTTCCATTGACAGCAGTCACTGTCAGTGTTTCATTGAGAAACCTGGAGCCTCGGAAGAGCCGCCCAAACAATTCACGTTTGATGGGACTTATTATATGAACCATTCCACTGAGCAGATCTACAACGAGATCGCATATCCTCTGGTGGAGGTAATATTGATTTTTTGTGTGTGTGATTGGTCAGTGTGACAGCTAGATCCTCTATAGGGCCGCTTATTTTCCAGTGTGCATACCCATAGATATGGGTTATCTGATACCTGTTGTACTTATCTGAAACAAAATACCATAGAGTTTAAATTAGTCACAGAAGTAACCTACAGCCCTTCCTATAATTGATTATTTATTAGATACACTTGTAAGTTGGGCCCTTTAGACTCTATCTATCTATCGGTCTGTCTATCATATGTCTCTCTATCATCTGTTTCTCTGTCTGTCTATCTATCTATCTATCTATCTATCTATCTATCTATGTTTTTGCATCATGTACTAATCAGTGTCATATATATATATATATATATAATATATATATATATATATATATATCATTATTTTACAAACAGGGTGTAACTGAGGGCTACAATGGGACAATTTTTGCTTATGGACAAACAGGAAGTGGCAAGTCGTTTACTATGCAAGGTGTTCTAGATCCTCCTTCCCAGAGGGGAATCATCCCTAGAGCTTTTGAGCACATCTTTGAGACAATCCAGGTAACCAGTTTGCATAATGTAGATAGGATACCATCATAGTATAAAACCTAACATTCACCGACTTAAAATATTCCATATGAATTACAGTAAAATGAAAGTGAAATACACTACTATTTAAAAGTTTGTGGTCAGTAAGATGTTTAGATTCATTGTGATAAAGTTTTTAAGTGACATTTAACCTGAACTTTTCTATAAAGTGTGCAGAGAACACAAAATTCCTTGTACGGGCCTCTTACCTGGAAATTTACAAGGAGGAAATCAGAGATCTTTTGGCAAAAGACACCAAACAGAAGATGGAAGTACGTCTCCACTGACCACACATAGCTCAGTGTATATTAGTTAACATGGACTGAATGTCTCAATCCTGTATGTGTTAAAGCTGAAGGAGCATCCTGAGCGTGGTGTGTATGTACGGGATCTGTCCATGCATACGGTGCACAGCGTTGGGGAATGTGAGCGGATCATGGATCAGGGCTGGAGGAATCGCTCTGTGGGATACACACTCATGAACAAAGATTCATCTCGCTCACACTCCATATTCACCATTCACCTGGAGATCTGCAACACAGGTTTGTGTCTCTCAATCACACATTTTTACTGAGTTCTGCATAAATAAATGTGTATAAAACTTTTTTAATCTTCATATGAGCTTAGATGCTGCAGGTGAAGAACATCTGCGTGCTGGGAAGCTCAATCTCGTGGACCTTGCAGGTAGTGAACGACAGTCGAAAACTGGTGCTACTGGAGATCGCCTTCAAGAAGCCACCAAGATCAACTTGTCCCTTTCAGCCCTTGGCAATGTTATATCTGCATTGGTGGACGGTCGTTCCAAGCACATCCCGTATCGTGATTCCAAGCTCACTCGTTTGCTTCAGGACTCTCTGGGCGGAAACACTCGTACCCTCATGGTAGCCTGTCTCTCACCTGCCGACAACAATTACGAAGAGAGCATCAGTACTCTACGCTACGCCAATCGCGCCAAGAGCATCCAAAACCGTCCCCGCATCAACGAGGACCCAAAAGATGCCCTCCTTCGCGAGTATCAGGAGGAAATCAAAAAGTTGCGGGCGTTAATCTCTGGGCAGCTGGGGTCTACCAACCTCACCTGTAAGAAACACACCATTTGTGTACATTTGAATCTCTTTGAATTGTGACAGAGCACAATTTCGACTTATTTTTGTGTGTTATCAGCACTTTTGACAGGTCAAAAGTCAGGAGATTCTTCAGCTGTTGTGTCGCGACCCCAGAGCAACACATCAGAGAGCGAAGCAGAGAAAGACAGGATAAAAGAGGTGTGTACAGATATAAAATCTATGGAATAGTCTTAAAGGGATAGTTCACCCAAAAATGAAAATTCTGTCACCCTCACTCTCATGTCATTCCAAACCCATAAGACCTTCGTTCATCTTCAGAACACAAATGGAGATCTTTTTAATGAAATCTGAGCGCTTTCTGTCCCTCCATTGACAGCCTACGCAACTCTTGTGAATTTTGTAAATAAAGTGGTAAATTATGTTGTTGTTATGTTGGCATCTCTTCATAAAATTGAGATTAAACCACTGGAGTCACATGAATTACTTTAATAATGTCTTAACTACCTTTCTGGGCCTTGAAAGTGGTAGTTGCATAGGCTGTCAATGGAAGGACAGAAAACTCTCAGATTTCATTAAAAAGATCTTCATTTGTGTTCGGAAGATGAACGAATGTCTTACAGGCTTGGAATGACATGAAGCCAAGTAATTAATGACAGAATTTTCATTTGTTGTTGTTGTTCATTTCAAGTTGTTGTTTCTGCACTAGGATGAGGCCTTCACCTCAGGAGATAAAGAATTTTTGAGGCAGCTTTCTATTTTAATGTGTTGATTGGTTTTTTCATTGTCAATAGAAATAATTAAACACTATGCAAATTTTTCCCTGTAGATCAAACAGTAGAGCATTGCCAAGGTCATGGGCTCAATTCCCACAGAAAGCAAGTTGCTTTGGATAAAAGTGTCTGCCAAATTCATTAATGTACATGTAAATGTAAATTTAGGAATATGAGAAGAAACTAGCGAGGCTGCAGGCCGAGTATGATGCCGAACAAGAGTCGAAAGTCAAACTCCAGGAGGACATTGCTGCCTTGAGAACATCATATGAGACCAGACTCTCTTCTCTGGAGAGGTCAAGAGCTAGTCGAGCACACACCACTGGTAATGTTGAAACTAGTTTACTTTAGGTACAACTTTGGGTCTTAGATCGTCTTAATCTGGCAGAATTTTCTTGCAATCTCTCCTTAAACAGGTGGCCCCTGTTTGGACCATCCTACTGAAGAGCCCATCACTGCACCTGTGGCTACAGAAGAACAGGCAAATGTTGACCACGATGCACCCGAGGTGCTTTGTTTTTGCCTAAAACTTGGTTTTAGTCAAGTCAAATTTATTTCTATGGCGTTTTTCACAATACACATTGTTTCAAAGCAGCTTTACAGAAAATTGTGATGTTAATGCTTAGAATATCTTAATATCTTCATGCCTTATAGTCGCATTTAGCAGATTAGAGCTGGGCGATAATATAGTTTACATTTTGCAACGATACCAACAATCAAGCAGTTGAGATATGCTCTAGTATATATCGCACCTAAGTGAGTATACTATATGTAAGCGGATAAAGTTGTACATACTTACACTTTATATAAAGAGCTGGGCGATAATAGAGTTAAATTTTGCAATGAAATAAAAAGTCTGGCTATTTGCTATATAGTTAATATTACTTTGTGAGTGTATTGTATGTATGCAGATTAAGTTGACGATAATATAACTATATATAGAGCTATGCAAAAATACAATTTACATTTTTGTAACAATCATGCAGCCGAGTAGGTCATGCAAATGTGTTTAAAATTTAAAAGAGTTACTGAGTTTTTTAATCTAAATGACTCTTGTTTGTGTAGGAGAGTCCGTCTTCTGCTGCTGCTAGTGTCGAAGGAGCTCTCAGTGGCGAGAGTTCGGTTTTAGATACAGTTGTGGTTGCCACACCAGTTCAACTGGACCAGAAACATGTTTTAGAAAGGTGAGATGCTCAGACAGCCATTTGGGGTCAAGAGTTTGGTCAAATACTGTGGTGCATCCCTATTAATATACTGCACAAAGGCATTTGAACACTTAAAATGTATGTATTTCATTGCATTAGATAACAAAATATCAAACTATCTGTGCTATCTGCTGACAAATTATATTAGGTATTTTCTCAGAACTAATGTCATCCATTTTTGCAATGACTGACTGTGAATTCTTTGAAATAAATGTAATTTGGTTGCATGTTTTTTCTGGATGTAATACGGTGACACTCAAGTAGACTTGAGCCCCGTTCACACAAAGAACGATAACTATATTAGCGTCCACACCAGAGCCGGTACCAGGACACAAACTGGGGGGCGTTTATAATTCTTGAGGGGCACAAATTGAAAATGTGAGCGCACAAATCGCCTCGTGACGCTAGGCTTGGTCCACACCAGCGGACGATATTGTTCAGTTTATTCTAAACGCATGCTGCAGTTTTGTTGTCTGCCACTTTAAATTCTCAAGCTCAAGCTCTTCTGATTGGCTGTCAATGTTTTTATCAGTCATCAGCTGAAAAAAATCATTCTGAAAGTGATTCCATTGATATTGTAATAGCTGTGGTGTGAACTCTGCTATTCTTTTATATTTAGAACGATTTTTAGAACTATATATTTATCGTTATTGTTATAGTTATCGCCCTTGCTGTGAACAGACCTTTAAGAAGTATGGAGAATTAATTATCAGGATGGTAATAGCTATGGACAAAATAACATTGGATAAATATGGAGGGGATGAACTTAATTGCTGCCTCTGTTATATTTTGTTGGCCTAAAGGCTGCAGCAGCTGGAGCAGGAGTTTGTGGGTGGAGAGCAGGTGAGGAACGAGGAACTGAAGCGGAGACACAGACAGAGGAAGACTCTGGCTGACCAAAGGAAGAAGCAGCTATTCGAAGCTCTGAGCCAGAGCAGTGAGGAAAGTGACAGCGTGCTGCTGAACGTGTACGATTCCATTCAGGAGGAAGTTCATGCCAAGAGCAGACACCTGGAGAATACACAGAAGAAGGTTAGAGCTTTTAGTACTCAGATAGTATTTAGTATTCACTCAACATTCGACTGTTAAAGGGATAGTTCACCCAAAAATGAAAATTCTATCATCATTTAATCACCGTCAAGTTGTTCCAAACCTGTATGAATTTTTTTCTTCTAATGAAAACAAAAGAAGATATTTTGAAGAGTGTCCAACAGTTGATTATTTCCATACTATGGAAGTCAATATGGCCCATCAACTGTTTGGTTACCCATATTCTTTAAAATATCTTGTTTTGTGTTCAGCAGAAGAAAGAAATTCATACATGTTTGGAACAACTTGAGGATGACTAAATGACAGAATTTAAATATACATGTCATGATCCCAGCCTGTCTTCCCCTGTCTTGTGGACTTTTGTTGTATTTCCTGTCCTAGTACCATGTTTTGTAGTCATTTGTAGTTTTTCTTGTTGATTAGTTCTCTAATTGTTCCCAGGTGTTTCTTGTTCACCCCTTGTGTATATATACCCCAGTGTTTCTCATGGTCTTTGTCTGGTGTTGTCCTACTCCGATGTTTCGTGTGCATTTGTTTTAGTTCTTGTTGTTCCCTGTTATGGATTATCCTGTTCATTGCCTGGACTCTTGTGTTCTCTGCCTGGATTTACCTCTGTTGTTTAAATAAACAAACATAACCACAACAGAGACCAGAGAACCATGGAACAGGGAACAGAATGAGAAGCATCAAATGTACATCCATGTAGAGCAACATCAGACAAAGAACACCTGGGCAAACAAGAAACACCTGGGAACAATCAGAGAACTAATCAACAAGAAAAACTACAAAGGACTACAAAACATTAGGCACTAGGATCATGACTCTATATATATATATATATATATATATATATATATATAATCAGTATCTCACAGAAGTGAGTACACCCCTCACATTTTTGTAAATATTTTATTATATCTTTTCATGTGACAACACTGAAGAAATGACACTTTGCTACAATGTAAAGTAGTGAGTGTACAGCTTGTATAACAGTGTAAATTTGCTGTCCCCTCAAAATAACTCAAAACACAGCCATTAATGTCTAAACTGCTGGCCACAAAAGTGAGTACACCCCTGAGTAAAAATGTCCAAATTGGGCCCAATTAGCCATTTTCTCTCCCCGGTGTCATGAGACTCAGTAGTGTTACAAGGTCTCAGGTGTGAATGGGGAGCAGGTGTGTTAAATTTGGTGTTATCGCTCTCACTCTCTCATACTGGTCACTGGAAGTTCAACATGGCACCTCATGGCAAAGAAATCTCTGAGGATCTGAAAAAAAGAATTGTTGCTCTACACAAAGATGGCGTAGGCTATAAGAAGATTGCCAAGTCCCTGAAACTGAGCTGCAGCTGCAGCCTGTTCCACTCAGAACAGGCCTCGCCATGGTCAACCAAAGAAGTTGAGTGCACGTGCTCAGCGTCATATCCAGAGGTTGTGTTTGGGAAATAGACGTATGAGTGCTGCCAGCATTGCTGCAGTGGTTGAAGGGGTGGGGGGTCAGCCTGTCAGTGCTCAGACCATTGGCCACACACTGCATCAAATTGGTCTGCATGGCTGTCGTCCCAGAAGGAAGCCTCTTCTAAAGATGATGCAAAAGAAAGCCCGGAAACAGTTTGCTGAAGACAAGCAGACTAAGGACATGGATTACTGGAACCATGTCCTGTGGTCTGATGAAACCAAGATAAACTTATTTGGTTCAGATGGTGTCAAGCGTGTTTGGCGGCAACCAGGTGAGGAGTACAAAGACAAGTGTGTCTTGCCTACAGTTAAGCATGGTGGTGGGAGTGTAATGGTCTGGGGCTGCATAAGTGCTGCTGGCACTGGGGAGCTAAAGTTCATTGCGGGAACCATGAATGCCAACATGTACTGTGACATACTGAAGCAGAGCATGATCCCCTCCCTTCGGAGACTGAGACTCATGGAGGAGTGGAAGAGGACTCCAGTGGCAACCTGTGAAGCTCTGGTGAAGGGTGGGTTAAGGCAGTGCTGGAAAATAATGATGGCCACACAAAATATTGACACTTTGGGCCCAATTTGGACATTTTCACTTAGGGGTGTACTCACTTTTGTGGCCAGCGGTTTAGACATTAATGGCTGTGTGTTGAGTTATTTTGAGGGGACAGCAAATTTACACTGTTATACAAGCTGTACACTCACTACTTTACATTGTAGCAAAGTGTTGTCACATGAAAAGATATAATAAAATATTTACAAAAATGTGAGGGGTGTACTCACTTCTGTGAGATACTGATATATAAATTGTAAATGTACAGATGCTATTATCTACAATTAAAAAAACATATACATTTTTGTTTTTTTCTTGTACCAACTTCTAAATTATATTTCTAGTTTTGCTATCGAGATGAAACTTTAGAGCCAATCTAAAATATCTAACCATCTGTTTATATAATCAACAGCTCAAAGCTGCCAAGTTGGAGATCAGAGACCTTCAGGCAGAGTTTGAGATGGAGAGAAATGATTATCTGGCCACCATCCGGCGCCTGGAGCGGGAAGGCCAGCTCCTTCAAGGAATCTTGGAGCGCATGGTGCCCCTGGTGCGCAGGGACTGTAACTACAGCAACCTGGATCGGCTGCGGAAGGAGGCAGTGTGGGATGAAGATGGAGGGACATGGAGACTGCCAGAGGTTGTGGTGCAGAAAACGACCTTACCTGCAGGTGAAGTGCTGGGAAGAGAAAGGCTGCAGTGGAGAATCTTGATGATCTTTGAGTTGAATTTTTTTATACACTATACTTTTATATACTAGTTTCAAATTGGATAATAAAAGATACAAAAAAGAGCTTTTTTAAATGATAATAATAAATCACATAGAAGAAGAGGCTTTTAAATTGTGCATATCCAAAAAAGAATATGTGCAGGTGCACAAAAAAAGCAAATGTTTCAGTCAGTTCTTGTGTGATTTAAAGGTGTATATATTCTCTCTCTTTTTGCTCTACAGTGCCTCCTTCAGGTGCCATTGCCCCTGGCAGACTTTCAGCACGCAGGAATTCTGCCTCAGACCTTGCTGACCCTTTTGTGGTATTCAGACAGTGAATTAACACCATTCAAACATGACTTCTGACATTTATACACAGATACACTACAAATGAATCAGATATATCAGTGCTAGATTCATGTGCAACGTTCAATAATGGGGTTTTACACTTGAAATTGCTAGCTGGGGATCATTTTAAACCTGAAATAAAGCAATCCTCTTTTTCCTTAATTATTTGCATATTTATGAGGTGCATGCATATAATGATATTGCCTTTTCATTACTCCAGAAAATGTTTTTGCTTTCACTGGAACTAAATAAAGCATGTTAAAAGTTTATGTAACAAGTACAAAGCACATGAATATTTAATGAGGCAAGCACAGTTTAGTTTATGATTGTTTAACATTCTAACCCTAATGCAGTTGACACTGTATAACTCTGGCATTACAATCCAGGTTTGGGAATATACTAGGGTTAAAAGTGTTCATAACCCACTTTTACAAAATATGTTTGAAATGTTCTTAATCTTAACCCGAGATTAAAAGCACCCTGGGTTAAGTGTAGTGTGAAAAGTGTTTAGATCCCTAGAATCTTACTTATGAATATGAAAAACATCCATAGCTTCGACACATGTCCAACTGACTCCAAATCTCTTTTTAGCAAGAAGAGGAGGAGGACCGCTACAAGTTAATGTTGAACCGCAGTGATAGCCAACATATCGCCACTAACTACTTCAAGCCAAAAAGGACCAGTCAGCTGTTGGCTGCCGACTCTATTAAAAACACAAGTAAGAAATTGTTGTAATATAAATCATTACAGATTCATGTTCATTTGTTTCTCTCATGCAACTGTGGTATGTTTATAAATGTTGCTAATTCTAATCATTTTGTCACAGTGAATTATTCTGGTTCAGTCAGTAATGGTTCAGCCCACCAGACCTCCAGCGGGTCCAGTTTGTCTCCTCTAACCGTGGAATCTCTCCTTCCACGCCCCTTCCGTCTCGAGTCCCTTGGAGTCCCACCATCACATGGCAAAGTAAAACGCAAGAAGAGCAAGACGCTCATCCCAACTGAGAGCAACTGATGGGACACGGCTTTACAAATCCCTTGTGTATATATAAGAGAGCCCAGAGCTTTGTCTTTTTAAGCTGCTGTTATCTGTTTTTATTTCATTTGTAGATATATAAAGATATATTTTTATTGTATTAGTGCTAATTAGTGCATACAGGATAATTTTGTGACCTAACGTCTTTCATTTCTAAATGTCACACAATGTGGCATGTAAGCACTGTGTAAAACAGGAATTTGAACTAATACTACCTGAAGTAGAAATAATTCTACCTAATGTGCTGCAGTGTTTTTATCTTGCACCGAGCGGTTTCAGCACTGAAAACCCATGCTGCTGTCTGTACTATATTTTTGTCTTGAAAAACTAGTTTCTTTGTCCTTTTTAAGATTTATCCCACAAATGTAAGGTTCTAATAACTGGGGATGTTTCCAAGAAAGTACTTCAATATGGGACCCATTTAAAATAAAACTTTTTCTAAGTCACTTATATAGCATTTTATCTGAGTGTACATCATTTTAAAGTACAATTTGCTTCTGAAGCAACTTTTTTAATGGATAAAATTAAGTCTCACTTTTGTTCCCATGGGCCAATATGAACATACATTGCATTAGCAATATAAATGGGTTGCAAATGTTGTTTTGTGTTGTTTAAATTCCTTCATTTTTCTATTTGGACATTTTGGTGATTCATCTCTTGTAGCCAGACCCATAACAGGTAGGTATGAAAAAGTTTTTAATGTTGTTTATATGTCTATGTGGTGTTTTAATATGCTTTAAGACAAACCATGAGCAAATTCATAAATGAACACCATTGCTGAGTATTTTCTCTTTAAAACTTTAGTAATCTAAAGACAGTTTCAAAAACGTGTTTTAAATCGCTGGTGATTCTGACGTCACAGCTACCTTGTAACCAATCACATCAACGTGCCGGGGCTTTAGCATATCATTAACTATAACCGCTCTAAAGCAGGGGAGTCTCAATAGAAGGTTGTCACGGTATATTTTACTGTTGATACGAAAAATCGGATAGATTTAGCCATATAGCCTGTAGGGGAGAGTGGGGTAAGATGAGCCATTTTTTACTTATGTTGTCCTCAAGATAAGGGAAAATGAAGCAGAAGTACAATGAAAGTATTTAAAGTAATTTCAGGATGTTTCCTATCATTATAAATGATCAGAATACATCTATGACAAAGGGTTCTAAAAATATGGCTTCTTATAAAAAAAAGTGTTCTTCTGGCTCAATTTACCCCAGGTTAGGGGTAAGTTGAGCTGAGTCAGTAGGTGGGTGTAAACTGACCATCTAACTGAATCTGAATCAAACCCATGTGAAATTTTAAAGATAATGTACCTATTTTAAAATCTAATTTAATAGTCAAATTTCCTTTTACAAATATTCTTTGTAAAAATATTTTACAAATATTTCTTTTTTTAAAGCTAAATTAAACAACTTAAAGCCAACCAAATGAAGTTGAAATTTCAGTATCTTTAAATTTTTGCATTTCTGAAACAATATGTTAAACATTAAAGTTGTAACCTTCATATAAACATGGAGTGTGTTGAGTAAAATTAAATAAAAACTAAATATGAATAAATGTCACTGAAATTAATAAACATTTTAGTCAAAAGGTTCTTGACATGGTAGTTTTTCTGCAATGTCGTCCATGTTAGGCCATTAGAGACTACAGATGGAAAGATATATATGATTAAACATCCTCTGGTTCGTATCAGAGAAGGATTTGGTGTACTTGTACACTATTCCTATCAAATAAACTCAAAAATAAAGATAAACCAAACCAGTTGCGTAATATTACATTGAAATGACACCAGTTTATACTTCAGATTTAACTTAAATTCAATGTCTTATGGTGGGGTAAGTTAAAACTCTGGCTCAGTTTACCCCACAGCATTTGGCTCACTTTGCCCCATAGCTGCCACTTTAGGAAAAGCTAGCTAGCTTACCAATTCAGAATAATATTTAGCTAAATGACTTGCATGGTTTTATACGTTGCTAAGTCACCAATATGCATCATAAATAGTTTTAGACCTGGACAAATTTGCTTTGATGAAACAGCCATTACGTCTGTAATGTTAAAATTTTACTTTGGCAAGCCAAAACAGTTTTTAAAGTAAATAAGCGACTTCCACTCCTCCCATGTGCTTCTCCTTTTCACAGTCTGGCAGAAATTATGGGTGGCTCTAAAATATATGGTCACATGACAATAAAATGGTACGGTTGCCAAGATACAGGCAACCGTATATATGATGTATATTACGATCATGTTATGATCAACTATGCCTTTGTTAACCTGTGGTTAACAAAGCCTCTACATATTTTCACATTTTGATCTATGACATAAAGCACACCAGTTATAACCCACTTGTGATTTTTTAAACCTTTATTGTGTCTTAAAAACGGCGGTTGCTAACAAATTGCTAAAAGGGACTACTTCCTTTGGCGGGGACTTTAGACGTCATCATGACAAACAGGACATTTGGACAGCATTTCTCATGAAAAAGTGGATAAGTATTCATACACAGTGCAGATCATAATCAGCGAGCATGTTTTTAAATAAAGTTGTTTTCTAAATAAAGTTTGAGGAAGCTTGGTGGTGGTGACGTTGATCCATGACCATGGTGTGCCATAGTCTGTTTATAGCCTACTGTTAGCTTTTTATATCTGACGACTTTATTTAGGCTTCAGAATGTATAAATGTTGTGTTAACTTGTAAAGATTATCTTGATAGACAAAACGAGCTTATTTTTTGCGATTTTCCAAAAGTCTATGGGAAAAACGCATAGGCTTTAGATCGAGGGAACCCGTGCACCGCTAACTTCCGGGTTGGCCTGCAAAAACATGTCCTCCCTGAGGTACTCTATTACATTTTTTACATTATATTTCACAGGAAAAATGTCGTTTAGACGTTTAAATGTCATTTTAGTGATTTTTAAGGGATAAAATTTACTACAGGGGGAATTGCTTTATATATGTAAAATACACATTCTCTCTGACATTAGTGTATTAAGTAGATGCAATAGTGACAGTGACCTGTGCCCAGAATACAGTAATCACTGTAAGTAGAACCTCTTAGTGAAAAGCACTAGAGTGAAGCCAAGATGAGTATCATTTGATACATCCTACTCACAAACTCTGTGAGGGCTAATCAATGTATTTAACAGCAGTGTGTTTTCCATGTGTTTTTATTGATCTAATTGCATTGGCATTAAACCAGTTATATTTTTCACCATGGTTTTGCTATCAACCCCAAGCATATCAGCTGGAAAGGTTTAAATTGTTGGTTATGTTTGCACTGGATACAGTTTAGGCATTAAATTCTGATCATAGAGCACAGCAACCAGACATACTGAAACCAAGTGAGACATGTTATCCTGAAATTATTACTTTATTAATGTGTGTTCAGTGGTTAAACATTGTTATAATTTATTGCTGCTTTCTGTGTGCATTATGGTGTGGATTCAGTTAGAGATACCACAGTGAAAGGGCAACTGTTAACTGAGTCAATACAAACAGAAGGAACCATTCTCAGTGTAAGTCATGAACCAGGTCACATTCCGAGATAAAGAACTTTAATGACAGATGAATCTGAGAGGGCAGGTAACATGAACACCAGCCTGTTGGTTGCAACCCAAGATAATGCACTAATTCACCAAAGTGCTGTGTCAGATCTCACTGACCGGCGTGTAAAATGAGGAGTTTGACTGATAGCTGATCTTTGGGAGACGGGGTTCCTCGGGTTCAAGAGTCTCTGGTGCAGAAGACATACTCCATTGTATTTGAAAAAAAAAACTGATTTGTTATTCATACAGACAGATTTGGAGCATGCTTTCAATAGCAAGATCAAAGAGTAATTCAAGGCTAATCTACTTACAGCCAGTTCAAAATTAAATATACTTAATTTCACCTGGAAAAGTAAACATACTGTTTCATCTTAATCTTCAATGCTGAATAAGCAAAGGCATCTGGGTGTAAAGGTGCGATCACATTTACCATTGCTCTGCAAAATTTCGCAGGCGAAATTTAATTATTTCAATAAGAATCCATGCGATTGGGAGTTGGTGAAAAAGTTCCCCACACAGATTTCGCTTGTGTTCAAGTTCGCCGAGTTCACCAAAAGAAAGCTGCTTGGTTTGGAAGTGACTTCTTTCTTCTGTGCTTCATACATTGAACACTATTAGCAATAGACCTTTTTTGCCCACGAGATCTCACCGAAATTTCGCTAACATGACCGCACCTTTCGTCACTATTTAGATTCAGTAAATAATCAACTAAAAGTAAAGTACCACACTGTTTTACTTTGAATTGCTAAAAAGTGAAGAGTGCAATTTCTGCGCCACTAGTGCTACCAAACGGAATTTCAAAAATAATGACCATTGGTCTGTCAAACGCCAAAACTCACGAAATTTGTTGAGCTGATGTTGCTTTGTTGGCCGGAATGTTCAAACAAACAGATCAATGTTTTGAAAGCACCTGTCACACATGAGATCGCAATAGCAAACCACAAAGATCTAATCAATTCTCAATGGACAAAATCAAATCCTGCCCAACATTTATTCTTGTTTGAGAAGCAGTTTCACTCACAATAAAGAAGAAAAGACTATCGCAAACTTCCGTTTTAAGCTGTCTTTAAAAACCGCAGAGCATACAGTCGACAAATCTCAGTTTTTCAGCAATCCTAGCTTTCGTAATGCCTCTCTCCGATCCCTTCCGATGCTGGGAACTGGCACGTTGAAGCCTTTGGATTGAGATGATGTTACATGTAACGCCACTTTTCTGGGTGTCGATTCATTAGCATCCATTTGAAAGTCTTTACTGTGGTTCTTGGTCCCTGCTGCAGAAGAACACGACTTTTGGTTCTGAGAAACTGCATTTATAACTGTGTTGTTAGAACCTGACAGTCCCATCCCAGTGAGTTCCAGTGTGGCAGATTTCCCGGTTAAAGTCATATCGGCATGTTGCGGTGATGAAGAAGCTGTGGAAAGATTGCTCACGGACCTCTGGTGGATAGAATTGCAACTTTGTATTGGCTGGTTTATTTGTCCTCCAGATCTTGCAGGGATACTTGGAGCAAGACGTTGACTTGTGATCTGGTTTTGCTCCAAGTTTGCTGGGGATTGAGAATGCTTTACTTGTTGACAGACTGGGTTCTGTGTATCCTCCTTGAGGAGACCCAACTTGCAAAGAGCCTCCACTCTTACTTTCTCTGGCTTCATTAATTTATCTACAGTCAATACCCCAGAGTGAGGCATGGTCGAGTCAATCTTAGGGTTGGAGGCTCCTTCCTGGTTCACTGGGACTTTGTGTGGTGTTTTCATTTTAGGTTTAGGGGCCACAGGTGGAGGAGTGGGCTTGGAGCCCATACTGGTCACAGCCTGTGAGTTCTGGGTAAGAGCTTGGGATCCAGTGTTGTTTCCCACAAGATCATTATTTGTAGAAACCTGCTGTTCTTGGGTTTTGGCTTCAGTTGCATTGGTTTTCCGCATCGATGCACTCTTGCTCACATGCACCAGAGCCTCATACGAAAGGGGTCCTCGACTCGCCACATTCTCTGGCCGCTCATTATTCTGATGTTCTTCCGCTGTATCTTTACTGCCTTTGACTTTATGCGGAGGTGGTATCACAACCACATTGACCTCTGAGGGAACTCGTGGAGCTTCTTGATGGAGCTGAGCATTTTTTGAAGCCACTTTAGGTGCTGTTTTTTTCTGGGATGCAGCTAACCCAGGTCTGGTTTGAATTTGCGAGTTACGGTGCGCAAGGACAAATGGAGTAGGGACCATATAATTCAGAATTTCATTTTGCACCAAGCTGCTAGATGACAACGGACCTTCAAATTGACTTTTGGGCACATCTACAATCAAGAAATGTATTTTAGTGTATAACCAGAAATAATTAGGAGTTAGAAATACTAAAAGAGCTAAAACGCACCTTGACTAGGGACCTTGTTGATTCCAGAGAGGTGGGCCGCTTTGTTAGCCACATTTCCTAGAGCAGGCAGCTGATCAGACTCGTCATTGGACAGGCCACTGTCGTCATCCATATCCAGTGACTGAATGGTCTCCTCTAGGTACATGAGACAAGCCCTCTCCTCAGCGGAGAGATACTCCAGACTTTCATCACTCTGAAACAAAAAATAATCACATGAAGTTTGTGACTGGGTTATAATATTTGATGTACATAATATGTGATGAGTACAGGGATAGTTCATCCGAAATGGAAATTCTCATTTATTCAACTTCAAACCCGTATTTCATCTGTGAAGGATGTTTAATTGTTTTTGTCGAAACAATCAGGGCTCTACAGTGTGAACATTTCGCTCGCATTTGCGCCTGAATATAACTGCGTGCGAGTGTGAAAAAATATTTAGGCGCACTGGTGCGAGTGACCCGATCGATTCTCATGAATAGAAGTATAATACAATCTGAACAAAAAGTACACCTCCTAAAATGCATCTACACTGAACAACAGTTATGTTTCGTACTGCACTCGGCTGCTTTTCATGCCTTCATTGAGGGCAAAAATGCCACCAAAAATGAATAAAAACATGCACCGTTATGAATGCTCGTGCTGCCATTTTACTTTCGCTTTTAAAGTAGCGGCAATTGCTTGAATGGTGGGTGGGTTCATTATTATTCTTAATGAAAAACACAACAACAAAACAGTACAATGACAAACTCGCATAAATATGCGCTTTTACATTTAGCTGTGCAACCAAATCTTCATCCATCGTCTTGTCATTCAGAAGAGTGAGGCGAAATGGGCGAAGTGAGATGAAATCTGACTCCTGCTGCTGATCTGTGCTGCGACGCGTTGAGTTTTTAACTGTATCTGTTCTCTAACTAAATTAAATTATTTTTATTACTATAAAAAATCAAAACGACGGTGAGGGCGGTGCCACAGTCACGGTGGGAAAGGAAACTGTTGAAGTGATGTAACCGGTGTTGCGGCTGAACACTGGTAACACAGTAGATTTCAGCAAGCCTAAGCTGTAAGTTAAAGGTGCAGTATGTAAGAATTCTGTCTGCTAGTGGTCGCTAGAGGCCTATTCAAAACAAAGGCGTAGCTTGATGACGCCAAGTTTGAGCGCGGAATCTTGGGACATGTGGTCTTCAACTCAACGGACAGTGCAAAAGAATAGGGATAGGATTCGGGAAGAAATCATGTTCATGGATGCGATTATTAACGTTATTGTAGTATGAAGCAGAGCAGGACCGAGTGTTGTGGGAGCTGAACGAGGCCGCTGGAGCGATTGCACAACATACGCCTCACGAGCAGCGGAACTTTTATTATGCCACAGTCGCCAGCACTGCTTCCGCTTTTCCGGTCATGAGTATGAGGTAACGCAGCTCTGTTTATCATATTAGATACATTTGAGTGTGTTGAAAATGTTATAACATTACTCTGAGCGTTCGCTCGGCGGCTGCTGTGAGACAATGTTGCACACTGCAGTAAGCTAGATCGATATTAGAATATCATATTAAATGCTGGATGGCTTGTGTTGATAAATAGCATGCAATTAGTTTTAAAACGTATTGTATGATGGAAAAAATGCTGTATTACTGTTACTAAAAATAAAGCTGCATCTGATTATGCTATGTTAGCTACTTGACAAAATTGTGTTTTTCTCTGAGGCATGGTAAAGCATGGTACTCGCAAAAAATAAAAAAAAAATTAGATTTAAACAATACGACTAAAAATGTTGAGCTATATAACAACAATTAGTTTTCTGTCTATAAATAAATCAAAACAGTTGTTCCATTGTCTATTAAAATGTGTAATATATTAAAGCGTCTTTGGTGTTTCTATGGTTTCTACAAAATAAAACCGGAAACCGAGGGTAACACGGGTATGACGCAACTGACAGGCGACTCCTCACACGTCCCGGAGCCTTGGTTGAAATTGCAATTTTCTCACGATTTACAAACAGTTGGAAACATTTGGGATATTGTAAGTATTCAAGTGAACAAAATATATAACACTGGCCTAGTGGTTTTTGGATATTTTACTGCAAAATTCTTACATATTGTACCTTTAAGTAATATCACACGAGTATACTCCTGTTTCTCCGAGTATTGGTATGATTGCAAATGGGGTACTTACTGATCTTATTGAAGTCCAATAAACAAGTTGATATTAAGTGATTTAACATTAGACACAATACTGTCTGTTTTTGCTCTATTTCGTGAAAATAGTTTCTAACAAAGCCACACCAGAACTGTTGCGCATCTCCAAGCGATGGTCATTCCTGAATGAATCTGCGTTTTGAACGACTGCATGAATGACTCGCACATTAAAACTTACCGCCACCTACTGGCGGTAAATGTAAATACATTTATTTTCATATTTACACTAGACTGTTTTTACTTAAAATATCAAACTTTTAAAGTTTAATTTTTTACATATTTCTAAATTCAAAAAATTATATTTAAAAACATTCATACAATATTATTTACCCATGAGCTGCATTAAGCAGTCTATGTAAATGTGCTTCAGATGTAGCTTCTGTGCCACTTCTGCAGTGCAAATATGGATTTTTTTTGATAGGTAACAGTCTGATTGGGTCTTATTGTTCTAACTGAATTTATTGTTTAACATTTAAAAACAAATTTTCTATTTTAATTTAAGAAATTGACGAAATATGATGCATACATTTAATAAGATTAGAAAAAAAAAAAAAAAAAAAAGCTCTTATAATGGTAAAAATGCCCATGGAAATTAAAGGGGCAAATATCGCCCTGTAATGGGAAAGTCAATATCTGTTATTGATCAGGAAGTGCTCCTAAATTTTTGACTGCTAATTTTTTTTCATTAGGAGTACAAGTGCTCCTAAAGAAAAATGTTAACGTAGAGCCCTGACAATGAATGTCAATGGTTTCAAAAACAACACTGAACCCATTTGAAAAAAAAAGAGTGTAAATTTTCATTTATGGGTGAACTATCCCTTTAACAATGTTTCATCCACAACTTCTAGATATATACACATCAAAACAGCTGAAGATTTACATGTATTTTATAACATTATATACAGTATGTCTTCATAAAATAAAAGTATGTCTTACAAAGCATGAGTTGAAGCTGACCACGCTGTCACAGCTGCCATTACTGTCAATCTCACCCACTGTGTCAAGGCCATTGCCATCTTGCCACGTGTCACGTATCGGCATTGCAAAGGATGGAAACCTCCTCTCTGATATCAATTCAGTTCTTTAAAAGTGTTGATGAAACTGCATTTCCCCTAAAAGTAGAATTTGAAAAATGCAAACTGAGTGTCTTGATAGGCACCCTTTGCAAGAGTTGGTAGTATTAGTAATGATAGTGGAAAATGTAGAGCAATTAAAAACAATCATATACCAAAAAGGTCATGAATTTGAAAGAGCTGGCAAACATATCTATATTTCTGTGTACAGTATAAGAAATGATCAGATCATGCTGAGTGTAGTTGGATCAATTCCGGCATGAATGGAAGACTATGAATCATCGGTTTGTTTAAAGATAAAGATAAAAAAAAACATTCAGCTCATTATGTTTAATTCTTTAATATTTAGTCCTACAGAAATGGTTTCATTTAATCCAGTTTCCAATTTCATCTCATAAAAAATCAGCAAGAAAAATGTCAGTACACTTTGCTTTATTAGTTGTCAGGTAAAACGCTATCACTGTTGTAAATTTGAATATGACGTGGATGATGATAACGCATTTTTTCTTTCAGTGATGGGATATATTGTGTGATATCATGCAAATGTAACAGCAAACAGGATATAAGGGGCAGTAGCAGTTAGATGAAGAATAACGCTATCATCAGTATTATAGGACATAATTGTTTCCAGGTCCCACAAATTCTCATTATATTTAAATGATCTGTAATAATTTAACTGTAATCAGTGAACCATATCTCAATGGCGACGTCAATTTTTACAGACATAATAAAGCCACTGGCCTTTTTCTTATGTAATGTAGTTATCAGACGCTTGGTTTTCTTTGTAATTGTAACACCAGTATGCACTTTGACACACCATGATGTCTTTTATGTAGCTCTAGAGAATTCATATCTATGATCATAACACTAAATATGTCTAAAGTTTATTACTTTATTTTGCATAAAGTGTATATGACCTGTATTGCACAATAAAGTACACTATGTTATCTGCTCTAAGGGTGTGTGAAGCTCTCACTGTCAGACTACAAACTAATTCACAGTGTTTTGGGTAAGACAGTCGATATTTCTGAACTTGAAAAAATAAGAGCAAGTGCTTTGAATTAAATCCCATTTTAATTGATACATTTCAGCACATTATTTTACAATTTCATAATTAATTTACTATTTTTCTCTGCTTAAAATTCCTTAATTATCGGCCAACTCCTTTAATTAAAATCTTAAGAATACTCTTAATACTCATACACAGATATAAATATAGGAAGCCTGAAACATGCCTTAACAAAAGCTTACCTTTAGTGCAGAAACGAGTTAGATGATAGCTCAGCAGGTTCACGTGCTTCAACAGTGTCAGTGTCACTGTGAAGTGCTGTAGGTTAGTACTGTACATAGGGAAATCTTCGACCAATCATTTTCATTTTCTCCTGCATCAGCCAATTAGAGAACAGGCCGGTGAGTGTAGAGAATGAAACGAACGTTCGTCTCAAAATCAAAATTATTTAGTTACGGCGGGAAAAGACATATAAAAGATGAGTAAACGTACATAATTAGGCTACGACGTCTCTGCACACGTCTGTAATGACAAACACATGATGACAGAAAGTGTCAAGAGGATCACCTGCAAATCCTAGTTAATCGCGTTATTGAGGGTTTCTTAAAATAACATTAGTTTAATCCCCGTCAACTGGAACTGATTTGATCCTGTTTCGCTGACTGGGATTCATTATGTTTTCACACCACACTGACTAGGTTTTAACATTTATTTCTTTAACTACTATCAATTTTTATGCTCCTAATACAAACCCAGTCGTAACTAGATAATAATATCAGTAGTGACGACTAGTAGATTTTCAATTACTCGCCATTTAGTCACTAAATAGGGTGAATTCAGGTTGATTGGGACACTTTTTCCAATTCATCTCCATGGCAAAAAGTGTCCCAATCATCCTGAATTCACCATAATATGTACTAAGTACCATCTAGTGAATGAGATACAGGATCACCTATAGATTATATATGCTAGTAATTCTAAAATAAGTTATAGTTTAAAGGAATAAATGTTAAAAGGCATATGCAAGCAAGATTTTTACATTGTTTTTAAGAATATGGAGTGGTACTTGCCTGCGCAAAACTGCTCCATATTGAACACATGGTTGGTTAACAAGGCGTTGTGACTGTTTAATTAACACGTTGCTAGTTAGGTGGTTGTGAGGCCATTGAAAACCTTATGAAGTCAACATTGGTCTTCCTGTTTCAATAGGAATAACAAATTGCTTGGTAAAATGTAATACTTATGGTTAGGTTTGTACAAATCATTAAGTATTGGCAATAGTAGTAGTGAAACTTTCCTTAGTAAACACCACTATTTATTTCAGAATTATGCACACACCCACACACACGTATATGTAGTTTACGGTGACTCTCCATAGACAATGTTTTTTATACTGTACATACTGTATATTCTATCCCCCTACACTACCCCTACCCCTAAACCTACCTGTTTTTTTTGCATTTGCATTTTTTTGAATTTAGTATGTTTTTTAAGCCATTTGGTTTACGAGGACACAGGAAGTGTCCTCATAAACCATGTTTACATTGTAATACCCATGTCATTATACACATTTGTGTCCTCATAAACCATGTATACAAGAACACACACAAAAAAAAGATATAGCTGACAACCACACAAGAATATTTATATATATCAATTCAAGTTTATTTATCATTAACCCAGTATAACCAGTGATTTTGTAGCAATGAGTGTTGTACATGCAGTTTCTCACTCAAAGTTACCTTAGAGTTGGTAAAACACTGATCACGGCCATTTAGAAAAACCACTGCAAAATAAAAAAAGTCCTTTGGCCGTACAATGGCACCATTTCTTCAAAATAAAAAGGCTGCAAACAAGTAAACAACAGTGTGGATAGTACCTGACTGAAAAATACTGAGAAGGTACAACATCATCAGGCCTTACAAGATGTCTTCTCTCTAAAGTTAATCCACACTCTTAATACTATGGTACTTTGCTACACTAAACGTGTTCCTAAACCTCCGATATTGGCCCTGTAAGCAGGAAAAAGTTCAATATGACATATTTCTCCACTTAAAATGCAAAGCAAAAGTCACTACAATCACTCTTCCTAACAATATGTCATAGTCACTTGAGAGAGAATAAACACATTTGCATAAAACAATCTTGTGTGGTCATCTGCAGAAATTACACAAGTGCCCTTCAAAGGAAAACAAAATCTACTGATTCACAAAGTAGTTCAGTGAGATTCTACTATCAGCACCATTGTTGTCCACTTCAGCTTAAAATCCACTCTTTCCAGCTAACTAGCTTACTCAAAATGTGTAAAAACCATACTGAGGATTCAGAAACACACTTGATCTATGAGACTATTTCAAGTAACAGGTACAATGGAGCCAGTGAACATAAGACTTCATGTAGTGCCATCGATTGTTCAGAAGCTGTGCGTATGACCTTAAAAAGACAGATAATATAAATACAGTAATGCCATGTTTAAATCATCATGAAAGGCATGTCTTTAGCTGTGCTCCACCATTTTGAAATACTATCCAGAAGCACCTAATGCGTGAAAGGATTAACATATGTAATTCATTTGTTTAAAAAAACTATTATGCCTTACATGATAACCCATTAAAAGTTTCATTAGTTGTTAGGTACTACTAAGAGTTTAGCTAGCATTGTCAAACGATTGTTATCTCTTCAGGACATCTTTGAGCTGCAGACAACTGAAAAGTGTTAACATGAGGTCATGGGTGAATCTTGCGAAAACATGTCTAGGTCACATTTGACACTAAAATTAGAAGAAAAAGTAGTAGTTATTCTTCGCATAAAGAAAATGATTTTACGGCCATTAAAAATAATTATTTTCATGTCATTTTCATACTAAATTATTAAATGTAATACAGTAATTTACAGTTTACAGTTAAAAATTACTGTAATTAAAATGATTTAAATCAGCATAAATGCAAAGCAGTACAACAATCAATACTATGATGTATAAATAATTCACAATTTAAATAATATCAGATTAGAATTTTGTGAGGAAATGTGCCTAACTGTCATGAAAATAAAATCACAATGCAAAAAATATATTAATATTAATTGAATGGTATCGTAAGACACTTATATATATATATTAGTGCTGTCAAATCGATCAATCGCATCTAACAAAAGTTTGTTTATATAAGTGTGTACATATACATGCATACTTGTGTGTGTGTGTGTGTGTACAATATATATATATATATATATATATATATACATACATATATACACACACACACACATATATGTATGCATATATATATATGTGTGTGTGTATCTGTATAATATATAATAATATATATATACACACACATATATTATATAAATATAAACTTTTGTTATATGCAATTACTCGTGATTAATCGGTTTGACAGCACTAATATATGAGTGTGTGTATGTGTATATATATTATATATATATATACATACATACATACACACAATATTTCTTTTTTCCTTCTTTGATATTTGAAATATGACCTGGATGTGTTTCGCAAGATTCACATTAATATTAGTATTATAATCATTGTAAAAACTGGAGGTTTTAAATCAGTGCAGAATCCCTTTAAAATTTGGTTTGAAGAGACGGCTTCGTCGTCATATCAGGCAACAGACTCAAAAACACGAGCACAATTTAATACTTCAACCTCAAGAGCAAACCAAAGTTGAAAGAATACTGAATTCTCTGGGAACTCGACACGTGAAAGTCTCCTGAAGCCGCTAGACAATGTGAGGTAGAGGACTGTACCAAGCTGGAACAGGCAGCAGTGAAAGAGCGGGTACCATGTCAAGTGGCGTGGCAGTGACGCGGCAAAGGTGGGAGTGATTTCAAGGATATAGCGAAGAGAGCGTCACACCTCCCCGAAGTTGGTGTGCCCGGTCTCCTTAGCATGCTCCCTTGCTTCCTTTTGTCCCACCAGGCCAGTCTGGCACACCATGCAGCGCAGAGCGAAGCGGTTGACGTCTGTGTACTGACGTTTCCTCCGCGCCTCATCCGCGAGCTCCAGCGCCTGGGCCAAAATGATGTCATCAGTGGTGGAGAACACAGTCTGTGCAGGAACATCTGCACTGGGCATCACCTTTTGGAGCGGGTCATAATGAATACCATCATAAATAAGCAGCACTCGTTTAGTGTAACCCGCATCCTCACCGAAACGGTCGACGCGCACAGTCTGAGTGTCAACAACGCAAATCTCACACTGGTAGAACTTAGAGAGGATTGAAACCTCAATGGCGCCTCCCCACGTGTCATCTCGACGGATCCAGGTGCAATAGTCCTCGTTAGTCTTGCCCAATACTGCCTCCGAGTATGCGGTGGGGTCACTGGCTACAATTTGTGCAATGAGCCCACGCATCTCAGCCGCACAGGCTGGGTCGTACACACCCCCTTCCATAACGTAGTTCACACTGGTAAACAGACAAGAGTTGTCGGCAGGGACAACGCGGCGCTCTAGAACTGGAGCCAGGTCGAAAGTGGGGCCTTTAGTCACAGTGGTTTGCGTTTGAGGTTTGGGTTTATTCTTCTCCTCCTCTACAATCAGCGTGTCTCCTGGAAGAGTAAACATAACAATGACCAACATAGGAAATTCCGCAAGAACAAATGTGCATGAATGGATTTATAAACAAGGACCTGTGCAAAGCAAAGTCAAACCTGATTTGATAGGGTAGTCTTTGAGGTGGGCTTCCCCGTTGCGTAGATCCAGACTGGACGGTGGATAGCCTACCATGATCTTCTGTACATCACATGGTATTCCTGTTAGCTCCTCAATCTTATCTTTAAGCTCCCGGACACAAGATTGGTGTGTAAGGCCCTGCATCAGATGGGTTCCGTTTTTGGCTTTGCAACGCAGACGTAGCATTCTGTACCTGTTCAGTTCTAAAAACAGAACAGTTTCATCATGAACCAAATGTATATGAAGTTAAAAGCAGCCTAATAATAATGACCATATGCAACAATAATTACCAGACTGAAAAAACAAACAATTATTTTCCAGTTTATTTGCTGAAAAATATTCAACTGCTAGAAATATAGATAAGTCATCTGTGTAAAGCAATGGTAGTTTTTTTTTAATGACAATTAAAAATGTGCATGTATTCATACAGTACATTAATGCATAATACATAATAAATACAAAAATAAAGAAAGAAACGAAGAATTATAGATTGTGCTGAGTTTCTTGAGCAAAAACAAAAGCTCTACGGCTAAACAAAAGAATAAAAATAATATATATCGTTATCGATTTAAAGCTTTGTAACCTTTTTTTTCTCAGCTAAGCAAAAGTAGAGGGAGTTTTAATAATATAACGTTAAATATCAATGTTGACAACAGTCTAAGCTAGGCTAATTGTTAGCCAGGCTACAGATAACGTTACAAAACCTTAACAGATATATAAGGAAATCACCTTAAATTTCACAATTCTTTCACTATAAATATGTACTCTAAATATAAATAGGAATATGGTCTTATATTTAAAAAAAATCACGGGTGTTTCGATATAGCTCGATGCAAAATCACTCACCACTGAGCGCCTTTAAAACAACAACAATTGACACACTGGCCGAACGGAAACACGGGTAATACGTCACATACTCTGTGTACTACGTCCTGAAAAGTACTCAAAATGCATACGTCAAAATTTATTTATTTTTTTGTTAACGAATTGTTAACATGAAATTTCAAGCACTATCAGCAGTCTTGATATATTAATTAAGATGTTACATGAAATAGTTGTACTTTAATTAATGTAAAAATTTATATGAGACATTTAAAATGAAACATTGAAAGCAAAAACTGATTTAAAATTTGGAAAATTGTGTATTATCATTGTACAAACGGATATATTTGTGTGTTTTTTTTTTTTAAATAATTATTTTTGTAATGTATTCTGTAAGGTAAATCCAACGGTCTGTAATGTCTCTCCCGGCCACAAGCGGCGTTACATATAATCAACGAGTCATTTTATGTGCGTCATTCTGTTTCCGGAATTGCGCCGCCATTGAAACACCAGCAACCAACGTGAGATTTTCGTTGCAGCGCCAAAAATTATTACATTTAATTTTACATTGATCACCTCTTCTAATTATATCTGAATATTATTAAGAAGAATGGCGTACAGAGGACAAGGACAGAAGGTTCAGAAGGTCATGGTGCAGCCCATTGTATCCTTTCAGACCGCAGAACTGTATCGGCTTCTTTCCTTTGTATTGATATATTTTAGTTTCATAATATTATATTGAATTAGGTATTATATAATTGTATCTGGCTTTAAGAATGCAGAATCTTTGATAAATGTATGGGATGTTGGCATCAGTTTTGTGTTGGTCCTGCTGATCGGTTACAAATGAATGAAAAATGCTTTTAAAATGATTATAGTCAGATTTTGGGTTGCAGTATAATGTTATTGTGTTTGTATTTGTTTCCTTAATGGCACCATCAGAACCTTATTTTCAGGTATCTACAGAATGTAAGTTCAAATTTTATTTTACTATTACCTATATACGTTTGAATTGAGTGTGTCTCTCTCTCTCTCTCTCTCTCTCTCTCTCTCTCTCTCTATATATGTCTATGTATTTTTGCTTTCTCTTCCATCTTTTTATTTAGTTATTATAATTATTTGTGAAGCAGAGACTACATTCTGTTGTTTATTGTTTGGACAGCATTACCTTCAGCATTTATATATTTATCCACCTCATGTGTGGTATGATGGTTTGACAATTTTAATTGTTTCTTGGAAATAATGTCTTTCATATAGAAGCTTGTTTCTGCCATGGAATAAAAAATAAAAATTTTTATTCTGTGGCGGGAAAGACGCTTTACCTCATGATATTGCAGGAAGACTGTCCCTGTATCTAAATGACTAGTTACTAATAGTTTTTCCTTTCCCTGCAGCGTTCCCGAATCCAGGTATGGCTCTACGAACAGGTCAACATGCGGATAGAGGGCTGCATCATTGTGAGTAAACAACAGATTTACTGTTAACACTCTTCATTCTCTCCACTTGTCTGTTACAGATGAACTTGTGAACAGTATCTTGCAGGCATACAGTCAGTGTGAATAAAAGAACTCTTGGATGTTTTCTTTTGTTTCAAGGGATTCGATGAGTACATGAACTTGGTTTTGGATGATGCAGAGGAGGTTCACATGAAGACCAAGAACAGGAAGCCCCTGGGTAAGTGTGAACTTTGCTATGGTGGTGAGTTAGGCGTTTCAGAGAAATAAAGCTCCCTTGAAGTAAATGAGATAAGATTTGAAAAACTTTTTTCCTTTTCAATAGGACGGGTTATGTTGAAAGGAGACAACATCACATTGCTGCAGAGTGTGTCCACTTGATCGTCTGATAGGAGTTCATCTGAATATACTTGTTTGCTGTTAGATTGTTGGTTTTACTTTTTTTTTTTCATTTGTCAATATTTGGATTGATTCATTCTTATAATTGTGGAAACCTTTTTTTTTTTTATTTCTGATTTTCCAAAATAAACATTTTTTTTCTCTATTTCAGAGTTCTGTTTTTAGGAAATGTGGGCTAAATGTTGAAATTAAAATATATTATAATTTTGAGGTTTGGTCTACCATACAGTCATGTTTCACTCTGAAAATAAATGCAGTTAAAACCTACTTATCTTTTTGTGACATTTAGCTTGTTCATCAGGTTGAAAATGATACCTTTCAAAAGTTTAGGTTTGGTAAGAATTTATGATTTTTTTTTTTTAAAGTCTCTTATACTCACCAAGGCTGCATTGATTTGATCAAAATACAGTAAAAACTCTAATATTGTGAAATATTATTGCAATTTAATTTTATTATATTTTAAAATGTAATTTATTCCAGTGATCAAAGCTGAATTTTCAGCATCATTACTCCAGTCTTCAGTGTCACAGGATCCTTTAGAAATCATTCTAATATGCTGATTTGATGCTCAAAAAACATTTCTTATTAATGTATGTTGATAACGGTTGCGCAGCTTAATATTTTTGTTTTTATTAAGAAGTTTCTTCAGGATTTTTGATGAATAAAAAGTCTAAAAAAATAAATAAAAAAAAAGCTTTTATTTGAAATATTAGAAATATTTTGTAACACAAACTACACTTTGTTCAGTTTAATGCACCCTTGCTGGAAAAAAAAAAAGTATTAAGTATTAATAGTGTGATTTTGTGCGCTCAAGCAGATCTGCTTATTGACATGGTTCTTTGTAGCTTATATTATTTAAAAATAGACCGATTTTAATAGTTGTTAGAAGTATTGCCTTTAAAAATGTGCAAACTCCTATTTGACACCTGTCTGCAGTTCACAGTGTAACCGCTAGAGGGCAGTACATGAGTTTGTCTCTGTACTGCTGTTAATTTGGACTAAATGTTAAAGGTGAGAAGTGTCTATGTAAGATGTTACTAGTGGTAATTTATACACCTTATAAAATACGAAGACTTTTTATTGTACCTTTTTTGTGTTTTCTAGTTCTTTAGATATGCTTAAAGGGTTAATTCACCCAAAAATTTAAATGTCATTAATTACTCACCCTCATGTCATTTCACACCCGTAAGACCTTCATTCATCTTCGGAACACAAATTAAGATATTTTTGATAAAATCCGATAGCTCAGTGAGGCCTGCATCGCCAGCAAGTTAATTTACACTTTCAAATGCCCAGAAAGGTACTAAAATAAATTTAAAATAGTTCATGTGAGTACAGTGCTTCTCCTTTAATATTATAAAGCGACGAGAATACTTTTTGTGCGCCAAAAAAATTAAAAATAAAATAACGACAATATCTAGTGACAGGCAATTTTAAAAACACTGCTTCGAATCTTTTGTTTCGAATCAGTGATTCGGATCGTGTGTCAAACTGCCAAACTGTTGAAATAACGTGATTTGGCGCTCCAAACCACTGATTCGAAACAAAAGATTCGAAGCGGTGTTTTTAAAATCGCCCATCATTAGATTTTGTTGAAAAGTAGTATTTGGGGTTTTTCTTGGCGCACAAAAAGTATTCTCATCGCTTTATAATATCAAGGTAGAACCACTGTACTCACATGAACTGTTTTAAATATGTTTTAGTACCTTTCTGGGTGTTTGAAAGTGTAAATTAACTTGCTGTCTATGGAGGCCTCACTGAGCCATCGGATTTTACAAAAATATTTTAATTTGTGTTCCGAAAATGAACGAAGGTGTAGAACGACATGAGGGTGAGTAATAAATGACATTTTAATTTTTGGGTGAACTAACCCTTTAAAGTGTTCAAATGTTTATTCCCAGTTGAGTGAGCACAGTATTGAAGTGCACTTTACTCATAGCCCAATGTAACAAACTGCGTAACTTTTTTTTTTGACATTTTAAAGTTCATTTTGGCCACAAATGTTACGTGTGGGATTAAATGGGTTAACATAGGTTTTTAACCAAAACAGCTAGTTGTTAAAGTATACAGCATGTGATTTAATAGAGTAAGATTATACTATAAAACAAAGCTGTAGGCCAAAGTATGGAAGCTTGTTTCTGCCATCCACTGACTAAAAAAAGACTTTTTATCTCGCAATTCTGACTTTTTGTAAGATATAAAGTCCGGATTGAAAATTAAAATTGAGAAATAAAGTCAGAATTGCGAGATAAGTTTTTGCCTTTTGTATTTTTTTTTTTTTTTTTTTTGTATTTTTTTTTTTAATTCTGTGGCGGAAACAAGTTTCCATAGGCTACCAATAAGAACTTGCTGAGAAGTTGGAAACTTCTTCGTCCTTCCATTTGAGGCAAAATAAATGATTTAATATTCAAAGATTAGCCTACTTCGTATTGCCTTTCAAGGTTCTAAACAATTAGGCTATATTAAATTATATGAGATGAAATTATAGAATCCAGCCACGTTTAAAACAATTAGCAGAACAGTTAGCTAAAACTAAAAAGTCGTAATATGAAGCCATGTTTAATCAACAATGATTGTTCAAGAGATGAATAATCTCATTTTCTTTATCCAAACGCTGTTGTGTGTTGCAGTCTGTGGTATTAGTTTCAAAACCCCCATTTTGTGTTTGCCTCGAAAATACAATTAGCTCATTTTAAGCTTACAGCTTTAGATTTCAATAACGGTTGTCTTCCTCAAGGGGAAGTTTGATAAAAATCTGGAAATATGAAAACAGCAGCAAGTCAGCAGTGCTCAGATGGGTTTGCCAGAGAGCAGGAGAGATATCACTTTGAAGTCGGAGGCAGTGGTTGGTGAGTAGTACTCTAAATAGGGACTCACTGACAACCTGTGGAGGAAGCGGTATCTAAATCACGAGTAAGAGCTTTGCGTGTCTCACACAAAGCCGGAGAACCAGATGCAGCGTGAAACTCATCGGGAGGAAGTCAGTTGCTGACTCCAGAGAGTTTAAGCTCACTTCATAACAGCGACCACACGCTTTTAGTCGTTCACTGTGGGTTCAACCACAGTAATGTTGCATAAAGTCGATCCCCTTGTGAAAATATCGGTGCATCTTCGCTCGGGGCTTTTAAAGGTACATGCTCAAAATTGCTCCAGATGAGATGGTTTGCGTTCTTTTTCATATACGCAGATGGAAATGAAAGTGTCCAGAATTTCCAGAACAAAGTGCAAAATCTTAAAACACGCTCATGATCTTACTGTCAAATATATATATATATATATATATATATATATAATTTGTTCTTGTTGAAAATTGGCTATGTTTGGAATTGCACACTCTTAATTTATCTGCATTATAGTATGTATAGTGTGCACAGTATGTGAATTTTTTTGGTGTATATGGAATACCTCTGAAAAATAGATTTTCTGGTATGCAAAGTACATGGTTATTATAGTTAACTAAAATGAAAACTAAAACCATAAAAATGTATTCAAATGTTAGCTAAAAAAAAAAAATTAAACAGATTTTTTTTAAAGCTAGTTGCCAAGGCAAAATTTCTGTTTCTTTTATTTAACTTGATGTACTAAAATAACTAAAACAGACATTAAAATTAATAAAAACTTTAAAGACAGTAAAAAAAAATAAAAATACAAAATGACAAAACACAACAAAATTACAAATATATATATATTCTATAGCCCTTGTATGTATATATAAAAAATGTATATGTAAAGTCATTCAAATTTTATATATATATATATATATATATATATATATATATATATATACAGTAATGTGCAACAGTCTAGGAAATATCAGTTCACATTTCCAAACATTCATTTTGCCATTAATTTTCATAATCCAGTGATATGTTTGAATACACAAGGAGTTTGACAACAGCTGGTGCTCTGTATATATATATATATAGAGAGAGAGAGAGAAAGAGAGAGAGAGATATCATTTTTTTTAAGCCCTTATTTCCTTTTCGTCAATAGTTCGTTCTCTAGGTGATGTGGCCACTGTGGTTTTCCGGTCATACTCTTCCATGCACACTTCTACACTTAATGACACACAGTTTCCTTATATTATGCAAATCCCATCCTACACTAAGAACCAGCACTTCCTTCCTCTCATCCCAGGCAAAAAAACAAAACAAATAGACAGTCCATTTCTGCCATGACCATCAGGCTATGGGAAACCAACCCAAGACTTTTCAGGCAGGTCAACCCTTGCTGGGTTTAGCCGTCGGAAACACTGCCCAGGTCAGATTGCCATCCGGGAGCTCCCGAGGGGCCTTCCTGTTCCTGCGGGTGTGATTGTTGTGAGCGTGTCCTTTGTTCTCCCTCCCCCCCGACCCGACCTGTCTCCTACCTCGGCTCCATCCAGACAGGTTCAGTCTGTATACTTTCATTGCCCTCAACATCCATTGCCATCAATCCCTGATGTCTGTACACTGTAAGGATAGTGTCTGCGTATCCAAACAGGAGATGCTTTCGCATTAAAAAGTGATTTTAAAAAGACTTCAGGTAATTTATCTGACTGCCATCCTCTCTGTTTAGAAAGAGTGATGGCCTGTTTGTTTTCATTGTTCTGAAGAGAGGATGAAAATACTTCATTTAAAGACTCAAATAGCTCAAACAAGAATTGTAGTAGACCTTTCAAAAGTGCATTCTTTGTAAATGGATGTTTTGTAATTTAAAAAAAACAAAAAAGATGCATGTGTGAATGACACTTACGCTTCTGAAAAAACCAGACTGTTTCCGTTTCAAGATAATGACTTGATAAGGCTGGAGACCTGTTATTTAAGAAGAATTAAGTGAAGTAAAGCACTTGTTTTATTTATATTATTTAAAAATCTATTTTAAAAAGGAAAAAATATATAAATAATATATTTTTTTTTAAATGTCAGTCCTCCAACTTGCAATATATATACAGTCAAACCAAAAATTATTCAGACGTTTTTGATATTTTTGATATATTTTTACTAGTGGGTGCAGGACACTGTAGTTCATTTATGTAAGTGAGGATAGCAAAATAAAGTAAACTGTGACATATTATACCCAAAAATCCTTCATACAGTGGACTACCAGTAAAACTGATAAAAATTTGGAACCAAAAATTATTCACACACTTTGACCTGACCATGTTTGCTTGTTATCTGACATAATTAAGATCTATTTGTTCTGGCACAGTTTAACTCTGAGATCTTGTCATATTTTATTACCATTTTTTTAAACTATAGTGAATAAACTGAATTAATGAATGAAATGTTCAAGGTGTCTGAATAAATTTTGGTTTGACTGTATATATATGCAGATGCATATACATATATATATATATATATATATATATATATAGTTTATATATATATATTTATATATTTATTTATTAGTGCTGTCAATCACCAAAAAATGTTTGTGTTTACATAATATATGTGTGTACTGCATATTTTTATTGTGTATATATAAATACACACACATGCGCATATATATATATATATATATATATATATATATATATATATTTAATAAGAAATATTATATATTTATATATGAAATAGTTATATATAATATAAATTATATATAAATATACATGTAAATATTTCTTAAATATATACATGTATGTGTGTGTATTTATATATACATAATAAATATACATAGTACACACATTTATTATGTAAACACAAACTTTTATTTTGGATGCGTACATATACATATATGTATACATATATATGTAAAATTACTGTCAATGTCAGTAAGTCTCTTAAAAATATTAGATAATTTTTACTTCATACCATGTAAAGAAATTTTCTATTTAATCAAAACATTTGTTGAAAAGTATAACAATTTGAATAACTCCATATATTATTTTATATTATATTAAAATATATTTCATAATCCTGGATGTCATTATTTATCAAAGACTCATATAGGTTGTTAATGTAGAACTAAAAAATACCTTCCTCGTTAAAGGGGCAAAAAAGCGCTGCAAATGCTGTTTACACGAAGGTGACACTCCACCAAAGCGTTCTCTGAGTGCACAGGCAGTGACCTGTGAACATGTTGCTTATCTTGTTTTAACAGTGTGGTTGTAATGCATAATACCTCTATTTTTCTCCTATTAACACATACAATAATATGCAAGTCCGATAAGGGCTTTTGTTTCTCATTTTCACCCAAGGAAACATTTGTAGCATTTTTCATTGTGACTCACTTTGGCTGAAATGGACGTGGCACCGTTGGGCAAAGGTCCAGGCCAGGCTTTGTGCAAACAAATATTGAACAAGCTTCGGACATTTCCATGTTTCAGCATCATCAGATGATCAGTGCTGATAGGGGGCATCAAGGGACTGCTGCTGAATGGATGTAGTTTGCAGTGAACTTTTCTATGTAATCTTTTCAACAGTTATGCAAACATAAAAGATGACATGAAAGCAATCGCATGTTTTTAGCACTAATGGTGATTCAATGAAAAAGGTTGCTTTCGACTGTGAATAGATGATTTTAAAGGGTTTTTTTTCATTCTGTGAGATATATAATGTTTTCAATTACATTTTATTCTCAATCTAAAATAATGAAATTGAAAAAAAAAAAAAAAAAAAAAAATATATATATATATATATATATATATACCTTGCATATACAATATTACATTTAGAAATTTAGAAATATATATATATATTAAAAAATATAATGAAATAATTTGAATTTTATGTGTATATATATATATATATATATATATATATATATATATATATATTACATTTAGAAATGTAGAAATATTTTATATATTAAATATTTCTAAATGTAATATTGTATATAATTTTAAATATTTCTAAATTAAATAAGAAATTATATATAATTGTGAATGAAGACATAATGCTTGCTTTTATTTCTGTATGTCTTTCTTTATTCCATATTTCTTTTTATAAAAAGAATGGAAAAATTGTAAAAAGTTTGATTTTACTTTTTTTAGGTGTTCGTGTTAAAGTGTAATAATACGTTTAAGTACTGAGTAATAATAATGAACTACATGTACTTACATAGGATTAGGATTATGGTTTGGTTTAGGGTAAGTTAATAATTTATAGTTATTACTTCAGTAACTACATGTAATATGTGTAACAAGGACACTGTAAATAAAGTGTTTCTGCCGGTTTTATTGGATTTTTGTTGATGCTTTCTATGAAACTTGGCATCAGCTATCCATTGTTAAAGTCATTATTTGCACATATGTTAATGAGGAACCCAACAGGCACCAGTTTTAAAATGACCCTAAACAAACAGAGTACAAAGTAACACTTATGTAATTTAGTGCATTTTAGAACAGAATTTGTTGCTGCTCTTTCTGTGGTAAACAACTAACTCTCACTCTCTAAACTTCTCACTTATGTTTGCTAAAATTGGTCACTTTTCCACCTTTCATGGCAGTTTTTTTTTTTGTGTCTGTGAGGTAGACTTTTGCACGCACACACATACGCACACACAGTGTGTTGGCAATTCAATATGAAGTGCCTAAATGTACCGAACAAAAGACCTGCAGGGGAGCAAAAGGAGATGTGGAACAAAAAACAAACGAGTAATGAAATTATAACAATACAGAGAGAGAGAGTGAGGGGTGCGGGTGCCACAATGGCAGGGAACAATCGCGCCGCGTCAATGGAAAAAAAAGTGTGTGCGGAGAAGGGGGGGTAGGCTTTGGACAATAGGCCGGTGACAGCGGCACAATGGCGGCACTGTTTTCAATTAGACATTATCTCATAGACAGAGTGGCAGGTTTCATTGTGCTAGGGGGCTATTTTCAGGGCCGCCTTTGTGTGCGGCACTGCCAATATTCCCTTCAGCCCCTGCCGTGAGCCGGCCCTTTATTCTCGCTACTGTTTGTTTTGTTTTTTTTGCACAAGCGCTAAAGTAGAAATGTGGGTGGTTTTGGACCAGACAGGCCTCTGAACGGAGAAAAAGGGGGAGTGGGGCATAACTTGTGCCTTGTCACCTGGGTTTACTACGGCAAATTGGAAATAGCCAGAGCTGGAATCTCTTGGCAGACTTGAATGCGACGCCAATTTGACATGCACTGCGTGCATGTGTGTGCTTGCCACTAGTGCAGTTTGGGGGCCTGGTGGGCATCATGGTCTTGATCTAGGCTTGCATTGTGGCTTAAAATACAACATTGTTCCAAGCCAGTATCATTGCTTTTTTAAAATGGGACACAAGCAAAGAGTTTTTAAAGAATCTCATGGGTCATGGGTTCAATTCCCAGGGAATGCATGTATTGAAAAAAGAAACATTTGAATGCAATATCAGTTGTTTTGGATAAAAGCATTTACCAAATGTTTGTCAAGCTTAAAAAAGAACAAAAAACAGTTGTGTAAAAACAGTCCATGCAACTTGTGTACTGCATCTTAAATCTCCTGAAGCAATTCGATAGCTTTGTATGGAAATTTTTGAAGCACCATAGCAAGTATGAAATCACTGATTCCGGATGCAAGCATGCCAATTTAAAAGACTTTTAGCTCATTATGTGACCACATCTGTCCTGCATTCACGTAGCTCAAACAGTAGAGCATATGCCACGGTCATGAGTTCGATTCCTTGGAAATGCGTGCACTGAAAAAAAAAATGTTTGAATGATTTGCTTTGGATAAATGCATCTACCAAATGCATAAATACAAGTGTCTGTCAAGCTCAAAAAATTCAAATAAAATAAAAAAACACTACAAGTATTGCATAAACAGTCACATGGTAAACCATGGCGCTAATGACGACAAGGTTGTGGGTTCATTTCCCAGGGAATGAATGGACTGGGAAAAAACTGCTTGAATGTAATGTCAGTTGCTTTGGTTAAACCAAATGCATTTGGTGCATTTGCATTTATGCATTTGGTGTCTACCAAATGCATAAATGTAAATGTCTGCCAAGCTCCAAAAATTGCTAAAAAAAAATAAAATAATAAATAAATAGTTCCATATGACTTCCATAAGCCTTATGATAGATTTAGCTTTGTATGGAAAATTGTGAAGCTCCATATCAATTATGATATTACTGATTCTGGATGCAAGCATGCATAAAAGATTGACCTTAGCTCATTATGTGACCACATCTCTCCTGCATTCATGTAGCTCAAACAGTAAAGCATATGCCAAGGTCATGGATTCGATTCCTTAGAAAATGTGTGCACTGAAAAAAGAAATGTTTGAATTCAGTGTCATTTGCTTTGGAGAATTGCATCTACCAAATTCATAAATGCAAGTGTCTGTCAAGCTCAAAAAATTACAAAAAACACTACAAGTATTGCATAAAAACAGTCTATATGACTTGTGCACTACAGTACATCTGATTTGTGAGCAATCTGAAGCACCATTGCAAGATTGATTGCTGGATACAAACATGCCAATTTAAAGGATTGTTTTTAGTTCACATTTGACCAGATCTGTCCTGTGTTTTGTTAGCTCAAACTGCAAAGCATGGCGCTAATGAAGTTGTGGGTTCAATTTCCAGGGAAAGCATGAACTGGAAAAAATTACTTGAATGTAATGTCAGTTGCTTTGGATAAAAGTGTCTACCAAATGCATAAATGTACATGTCTCTCAAGCTCCAAAAATGGCAAAAAACAAAACAAAACTATATATAAAAGTTCTATATGTGGTTCATATGTGGAAAACAGCTCAAATTTGAAGCACTGACATCATTGATGCAGTTGAAAAGACTGAGTTTAATTTATATATATATATATATGTATATATATATATAAACAGAATACAGGTTTGCAACAGCATGAGGGTGAATAAATAATTCTATTCTCATTGGTACATGAACTATTCCTATAAAATTTAATATACAAAGTATTTTGGCAACAGCCTCTTTGCAGCTTGTTTGCATTATGGGTAAAGGAGATGTGATATTTACATGTGCAATATCTTTTCTGTCATACATACTATACTCCTTTTTGTAATTGATTGTATATTTTTGCTTTAGCAGAGCTGTGATACTCATTTCTGTAGAGTTTTTCATTTTACAATGTGAGATCCAAACAAGCAGACATGAAACAGGCGAGGTTAATGCCCTTCGCCCATATCCACCGGTTTGGAGAGAGAATTCTGGCACATGGAAATGCCGAAAGCCTGAAAGCCCCATCAGATAAACTTGTTTGGTGCCTCTCAGCCCATTTTGTTCAGGTGCGAGATATTTGATGAAAGCCAAGTTGCACAAAAAGCTTGTAATTGGCCCGAAAACACGGGGCCCAACTTGCCACTCAAATCTTTTGGTTCTCAAACCACCTGCTGCTTTTTTGCTATTGCTTTTACCTCAATTAGGTTGTGCAGACCTGATTCTTGTGATTTCACTGAGCGCTTGCGGTCAAAAAGGAATGTTTTGCAGCCTGTTTCTCACAAACAAACACGTTTGTTGCTTGATATCAACGAAAAAGAAATCGGAACGGGTTGCGGCTTTCCGATAATTCTCAGAAATAATACGCTTGACCTTATCGCAAATGTGTTTTTAGGTGAATATCTGTCATGTTTGCTGTTCTATATCACCCCGGTTCCCTCCCATGCGGTTTGAGTGAGTATCTGGCTCAGTATTATTTCCCCATCAACATTTTTTGCACCTTTTTTATGAGGACACATTGGTTTTTGCGAAGTGCATACATAGACAAAAATGCCATTTTGGTTGGAGCGTAAGCGGCACAAATAGCAGTTGCAAAGGAAAATAATCATTTCATGGTGGTTTATGTTGTTATCCCACAATTCCACACTGCAGCCACATTGAACAAGCATGATTGATTTGGTGGCCTAGTTAATCCATAAAATGTCAAAGGTTCAAAAGTAAATCACTTATTGGAATCCTAAATGAATTAATTCCATATGTTTTGTCTTATTAACAAAGCAATTTTATACATTTGCACAAGCGCTTACCTGATAACATCACTGAAATACTGTGGTAAAACACTACCTAAGTCAGCATATTCTAATCAGTTTATCATTCACACATATTAAAAACAAGCACAAAAACATGTTTGTATCTTAAAATATCTAGGGTCTGTTCAGCGGGAAAACAAAGAAGTTAATCACATGATTGATAATGCTTTCAACGAGATACATTTGCATGTGTTGATAAAGATCTTTAATAGGCGAGTTGGGGGGTAAAACAGCACAGCAAAGCACAAGCAAACAGGAAGGCAGAAAACAGGCATATCCGCTCCCAAAGTTCTTTTTATAATGTGAGACATTTTTGCAACCACAATGTGAGATTATTCTTATTAGTCACAATGATTGCCTAATTGGCATAGTGTGTAGCGCGGAGAATACAGAGTGATTCTTGCAGGCCTGACAGGCAGGCTGTGTTATAATGAAGACAAGGGGTCTAAAGAACGTTTGGTTGTGTTCCAAAAGACTGAATTAACGTCTTCATTCTATGGAGTCATTTGCATTTGTAAATGCCACGGTTCTGCAGAAATGCTTGCAAGATGTAGAGTGTTTGGGTTCACCAGTCTTTTGATGCACAAAAGGCCTGTCCTGACATTGGGAGCTCATAGGGTACGTTCCAACAACGGCCAGAAACATACTCTGTGCAAGCACACAAGTAAACCATTCATAGGTTGATTCCTTCAAAAAGCATAAATGCTGAAACATTGCTGTGTTTGTTTGAGCATCCCAGTCTGTATGGGAAACTTCACTTTTAAAGGGTTAGTTCACCCAAAAATGAAAATTCTGTCATCAATTACATGTCATTCCAAACCCGTAAGACTTTCGTTCATCTTTGTAACACAAATGAAGATCTTTTTGATGAAATCTGATAGATTTCTGTCCCTCCATTGACAGCGACGCAACTGACACTTTGACTCTTCAAAAAGTTCATAAAGAGATCATAAAAGTAATCCATGTGAGTTGAGTGGTTTAGTCCAAATTTTCTGAAGAGACTCAATCGCATTATAATATGATGAACAGATTTAATTTAGGCTTTTATTTACATATAAAGATTGATCAGCGAACATAATCAGAAGCTCATCCAAAACTGCTTGATGTGCGAGAATGAACCTCATTGGCTCTTGCAGAAGTTCAAAAGTGCTGCGTAACATGAAAGTGAACCTCATTGGTTCTTGCGGAAGCTCAAAAGTGCTGCGTAACACGAGAATGAACCTCATTGGTTCTTGCAGAAGTTCAAAAGTGCTGCGTAACACAAGAATGAACCTTATTGGTTCTCGCACGTCAAGCGAACATGCTTGGGTTTCCGTTTACCACAACTGATGTGTGAGTTGATGAATGTCTATATGTGAATAAAACCCTAAATTCAATCTGTTCATCATATAAAGTGATCGTGTCTGTTCAGAAAATTTGGACTAAACTGCTCGATTCATATTGATCAGTTTTACAATCTCTTTATGAACTTTTTGAAGCGTCTAAGTGATAGTTGCATAGCTGTCAATGGATTTTAAAAGATCTCATCAAAAAGATCTTCATTTGTGTTCCAAAGATGAACGAAAGTTTTATGGGTTTGGATTGACATGAGGGTGAGTAATTAATAGGGATGCACCGATACTATTTTTTAAGGACTGAGTACGAGTACCGATACTTTTTTTCTAGTACTCGCCGATACCGATACCGATGCCTATTATTAATTTTTTTTCTCTCTCTCTCTCTCTCGTTTTTTTTTGATGATGTTGCAGATTTCTAGGCACAACACAGTGAGACTAATGAATGTAGGACAGCTTCTTTATTATTACTGTAATGAAAAAAGTAATAATTTTTATGTGCTTGTCACAAACTTAAAGAACAAAAATTTCACAGTGTCCAATAACCTTCAAAGGGCATAATTACCAATATATATAATTGCAATATATAAACAAATTACAAACAATACAAAAATACAAATTAAATAAACTTGTTTTTCAGATACAGTGGGTTTATTTACCATGTATACATTTATTTAACATCTTTTGTTGTTTTATTAACATTAATGACAAATATGGGCTACAGTCCCTTTAAGACCGAATCGATGGATACTGACACATATCCTGTTTTCACCCAAATGTTTACGTCCACTTAAGCCACAACCGACTGTATTTACGTGAGATACTCCACACGATGGACATTTTGACAACTATGTGTGCATTTGACCATTCAGGCGCGAGGAGAACTGATCGCGCGCAAGAAAGAGAGAGAGAGCGCGCGCTTCTGATCTGTCATTCAGCGCGATTCCGCCTTCACTGAATGTGTCACTTAAACGAATTGTGATTGAAAGCATGCAGTTCGCAATGTGTGGGTTGTCATCATTAATTTTTAAGTATTTCCACACCCCTGAGGCTGACATTGTTTCTGCTGCTGCCGCCGGTGTCTCTGTGCACGGACAATTCTGTCAGTTACGTCACGTGAGGTATCGGTCTTTGGTATCGGGGGTATTTTTACGAGTATGAGTGCAAGGTATCAGTGCATCCCTAGTAATTAATGACAGAAATTTAATTTTTGGGTGAACTATCCCTTTAACATTCATTGTCATTGTTACTGTGGCTGCAATAAACCTCATGGGGGCGATAGAGATACTAAATTCTTATGTCATTAAACTCGAGTTTTACGTTCAAGTACTTTCTTAAGAGTATGTTTTTTCTGTCCTAAAGGTTGTGCAATTGTTAGAAAAAAGTGTTCTTAAAAGAATATTTATGGAAAATCTTTATGATCTTTTAATAAAAATTCTCACCTTCCTCAGTGCAACATTGCTTGAACGTTTAGGGGCCTTATTCATAAAACTCGAGCAGAATAAATAAATAAAATATTTTGAAATAAACAGTTGGGTTCAATTTAAATGTTGAATGATGAATAGAATATTTTTGAATGATTTGGCAGAAATTTGTTCTGATTCATAAATGAAACGCTAGAATTGCGAGGATGACGTAACATTGAGAGAACATTTGAATGTTTTTGGAACATTTCACACACTGTAAATGGAATCTTTGTAACACGTTTTAGAACAAAAACTCATTATCTTTGATAAACAACAGCGTGACTCACTAATAAACACTATGGACTCCAGGACAAAAGGTGCGGGGTCCATGCCGAAGCATACAGTGTCCAGATGGACAATAAAGACTTCTTTTCCATGAACCCTTTTCAGAAGGGCTAGAACACTGAGGCGGCGTTCATCAGCTCAGGTCTTTCTCAACCCCTTACAAAGCTTCATTCTGGGTAATCCTTTGGACAAATGGAGAAAATGGGAGAGAGTAATGAAAAAAAAAAGTCGCCACCTTCACCTCAGCCCAGCAGGGGACACAAAGGTAGAAGACCTGAAAAGCTCAGAGCAGAACAAAGGTGCGAACGCTCGCCTAAAGCCCCCAGAGTTACTTAGTGACAAGAGAGTGACATGGAAATAAAGAAAGAGAGGTGGATATAAAAGGCAGAGGAAGAAAAGAAGGATGGAGAGGGTTAAAGAAAGACGGAGTGGAAAAAAACACAGAAGAAGTGGTGGTGTTGTGGAGGGGGGGTAAGGTTCTGTAATCCTGGAATAGTGGTAGTCAAGCATCTCCATGGAAACAGGCACAAAGGCCTGTGGTTTCCTATTGATGGCTAATTGTATTCTTCACAGCTCTTTTGTTAATTGTTGTCTGCCCAGCTCCTACTTCCTGCTGGGCCACTACACAAAGGCAGGAACAGAGGGGATTAGAAATGGCACATCGGCTTTGCGCTCTCACCCCTGCGCTGTGATGGCTAGTTGTGCGTGCGCTGGGGGGAAAAAGAGACAGAAAGAGACATAAAAACGCAGGTCTGGAGCGCTTTGAAGGACTCCGATGATTCAGATTGGCTAACCGGCCCCCGTGCAAATGTCACAAGTGGGGTGACTGTGATGGAGCCCCTCGTTACAGAGAACTTCAACACAATGACGCTGCTGTTGGAAAGGTCTTAATTGAGGGTTTGCTCTAAATGTTTAAGTATTGCGTGTCAGGATTTACAGCTTTGGCAAGCATGGATATGGCATGCCACTATTTTTCTGTCATAACACATTTCACACTTGTTTTAAAAAATAAATATAATTTTTTTGTATATTTTTTCCCTCATAATATTAAAGGTTTTTTTCAAATTTCAGAAGTCATTATTTAAACAAATTTTTCTCTCAATTCTTTAGATGACACACAACATACATCAATAAATTTAGCATTTAATGTGTCAGTTTACCAAGAAAATGTCACTTATGTCACTGCAAACCATCAAAACGAGTTAGTTTTGGCTTGAAAACTGACAAAAAAAGCACTAACGTTTCTATACAGCACAAAAAAACTATTGGTTTAACTTAAAAAAAGTAAGTTACCTGGTTGCCTTAAAATTTTGAGTTCATTGAAATTAAGTTAATACAATGAAGGCGAGTGGTTTAATCAACAGAAACTCAAAATATTATGTTATCTGAACCACATTAATTACTGAAGTTGATTTGACAAAAGATAAAATGTGATAAATCATGAATTTTTTTTTATTTTTTTTTATACATATTATGGTTTTATGGTAGAATAAGACTAAATAGTTTAAATTAAAATTATTATTTTTTTAAATAAAAGTATAAAAATGCATGTTATCATGCACTTTTTCCAAAACTCTCCATATGTGCATATTTTCTTAATTGTGTGCATTAAAGCTACATTAACCTTACGATAAAATCACATTAAACAGCAGGTACTCATGGACTCAGCATCTCCCTTTCCCCCTTCAAGGATTCCAACATTTTTCCTTTTACCAAGGGAAACCCGGAGAGAAGAGCTTTCCCTTTAAGAGGGAGGTGGATGACAGGCAGCAGGACCGAGAATGTTGGAAACTGAACACCAGAAAGTCAGTGTGGAGTAAAGAGAGGCTGGATCGGAGAGAGTGCGACGTATTCATCAGCTGTGCGCTTACAGTCTCAGGTTTTGCTGTAAGCCGTTGACAGACAGAGGCGTATTATTCATTGACACGAGGAAACCGCATTTTGCATGCGGCGTTATCGATTCTGCGGGCCCAGAGACTACGGAAAGACTGAAGGAATAAAGTTTGGGGAGCGCAAAGCGCAGCGCACAGTTCTTTCGGAGTTGGTAAGTGGGGCAAATGGCGCTTTGTTTGAAACTTTACGCACAAATGTTTGCACGTTAGTGTCTGTTTGTAGTGGGATATATTAAAACTAACAGAAGTAGATCGTTGGGACGAGAATTTTGGTACACTGTCATCACTTGAATTACCTTGGCGTGAGTTTTACTTTTCCGTAAAGTCAAAATGTCCCAGTTTTATGAACCTGCAAAGTAAACAAATCTCATTTTGACTAATATTTCTGCATCACACGAACTCGTTTCTCCACCTGAAACTGTCCTGTGGTGTGTCAGGACTGCATGTTTGTGCACACGGTTGAATGGGAAATGACAACCTGCTTTCAACGCATACTCAATGAATTATTATTAACGTGAGCTAAAAATATATGTAAAGTATTTAACCTTAAGGGCATTGCAGCCATTTATTGTAGGCTAAGTTAAGAAGCAGTTCTTAGTTGTTTTGTTTCACAGAAGTTCCTGCTCAATTTGACGTGAACTTTAACGCATATGTTTGAATAGGAAATTAAAGGGGTTTTGAATGCACGCGTTTCCAAATACATGTATGTTTTTATCTCATATTGAGGTGAGCTCACACTATAACTTTCTACAAACATTTTTTAATTTGTGTTTTTCTCTTCTTAGGTTGCTTTGTTTTGGATTGTTTAATCATTCAAATATCTGAATAGTGATCAATGGGTCTTAATAGTGATTCATGTGCTTAAAAGTGCATATACAATTAACCAAGAACTTATAGGTTCTTTTTAGCCCCTAATAAAGGAAAGGAAAGTAATTTGCAGCTCACATTAGTGGTTGACGGATATGGGCCTTTCAGTGGCAGATGTCGATATCTAAATATTAGTTGGCAGATGTTATTATACATGATACAATTTAATGACAGCAAATAAGATGCACACAAAATGTCTGAAATTAAATCTATCTTACACTATATAAATTAGTTTATTTAATGTTTTATAATTATTTAATAATACATTTAACATTTAATTATATATATAACTTTACATTTGCTTATTTTATATTAATAAAAATCAGCTGATAATTGGCCTAATATATATCAGTCTATCACTGTATCATTAGATGAGAATGACTGTATCTGATTTCAATGGATTTTCAACATTCTTTTTTTTTTTTTTTTTTTTTAATTTGGACACCCGCTAAGAGTTGCTATTCAGGTAGCTGACAGGTCTCACAGATTTTCTGTTGCTCTCTTGTTAAAGAATATCAGCCTTCCGGAATAACCAGAAAGCAAAGCACCTCAGGGCAGACCGACTGTGGCGCAATCGCTGAATAGGTGTAAAACTTTGATAATGAGTTCTAAGTAGTCATTTTATTGTCTCCGTTTGTATGTGCAAGGTTAAATAAGCCTGTCGTGCCAGTGCAGGCAGCATATCCCGTCTGTATCCTGCCAAAGAACATCCAGCACCTGAGTTGTGCACCTCCATTGTGGCGGGCATGTCGACAGATTATTAAAGGGGAAGTTGGCGAAGTGGTCGTGAGTGTTTGGCTTCACAGTGGCTGACTGCACACAAAGCTGCCTGTCAGCAGGGAGTCTCTGACCTTTTGCTCTTCCCCTCATTTCTATCCATCTTATGTTTACGCTATGCCTTATTTGCCTTCTTTGCGTCCCTCTCTCCATTCTTATCAATCTCTTTGTATATTTGTATGCTCAGTTTGAGAGGTCAGGAAACCAGTGGTGGTTCTCTTTAGCTGTCAGCGGGTCTATACATCCGGTCTCTGCAAAGTCTTGAGCCCAGATCACTTCATAAGCTGATTTATACAAACTCTGTTGTGTTCTTATCTGACAGTCAAGGCTGAAGTATTCTACTGGATGGCAAACATGCTGAAAATGCATCGCATTCTGAGTCCTCTTCTGGTTTCTAGTGGTCGACTAATAGGGGTTTTCCAGTGACTGATACCTAGATTGAAGTGTGGTCGTTATCGTAACACAATTTGATGGGAAAAATCTAAAAAGAGAAGAAAACAAACACTTAATTTATGCACTTGTGATTTACTAAATGAATCTGAAGTTGTTGTTAATCCATTGACAAAGCTGTTGGGATTTCCAAATTAATGCAATCCTGTTCAAATCGTCCAAATGGACATTTATCAATCATTTACTCATGTCCATATCAAGGCTGACACATTATTAAGCTCTAAATAAACACTTTCACTCACCATTGTATTTCTTTGTCATCTCTCATATTTTCAGCTGGATGATTCCAATAACTTTAACCTCTGTCGATGCCACGTTTGTTAGCGTTGAGCAAAATGCAGCCAGTCACATGATGCAGATTGAACTGTGAAGTATAAATACAGGAAAAGTTTGAAAAGCTCTCCTGATAACTTCTGCTGAAACCTTTGCATTATTGATGGACGTGACATTATTTCCCATAGAGCAGAGAGTTTAGCTAGGACAGGCGAATGAACAAAAGTCTATTCTTTCTGTTAGTCAAACTTTGACCTCTTCTGCTCGGGTCTGCATTGTTTCATGTGTCCTATTGAGCCGGGGTTTGATGAGAGAGAGACAACAATAGCTTGTTAAGGGAGTTTTTCAGGGCTCGCCACAACATCAATGAAATCAAACAGAGCAGGCCGGAGAAGCTCGCGCTGATAAATGCGTTCGATCGTTGCGGCTGTCCATCAAATCATCTTCACGCTTTGAGTGCAGCTCACTGACTGCGTTCTGTTCAGACGCTTGTGTTTGCAGTCAAAGGGCTCAGTGTTTTGGGGGCCTGTCAGAAATATGGAACGTAATTTTATCTGTACAAATGTCAAAACTTTGTTAGATTACTTTGTAACTCTTTGTAAATTCCAGCTTACCATTGTTGGTGTGTTTCTGTTGATGCAAGTTTAATGTTTGGGAACATAGAAGAACATATGCTATCTTGTCCAAAATGGTTTCCTTTTTACTTACAAAACTTTGAATTTAAATGTAATTTTTATTTGCTTTAAATCACTGTTTCTAAGAAATGCAAATGTCGAAAATGTGCATGTTTTGTTGCTGTGTCTGAAACATTTACTACATTGAACACATTTTTGTAGATCCATCTTAAGTCTATAGCAACGTAACTTAACTTAAACGTAAACTATAAATAATCTCTAATGGCAAGCGTCTTGTCCGAAATGGTTAAAATCGCTTTCCGCACGTGAGAGGTGTCAACTGGAAAGTGCCATGAGACTTTCACTTTTCGCCTACGTGTTCCCAAAAACCTCCAGTTTTTGTTCCACCTACCCTCTCTCTTTACCATGAGATGATCTCAGACCCACAGCGGAAATTAGAAAGGCCTCCATTAGAACATTAGAACAGAGAAAGTTTCAGCAATCTGACAATCTGACAGCCGCCCATCAAAACGCACATCACTCTCTGGATTTTGTCATAACGGTGATCTCAGCCACTTTAGGTAAGACTTGCTATGCAACTTTGCGTGTTTTGTGTTCAGTTTTGCATTAAGTTTTGCATGCTTTTACACATTTCTGTTTTTTTATTGATCTTTAGTGTTACAAAGAATACTTTAACAATGGTAAAATAATATTTTTCTTTGCATCTTTATTTAATTTGGGTGGCACATTTATGCTGCAGCATTATTTCGTGCCAAATGTTTTTTTGTTTTTTTTTATTTAATTAATTAGAAATGTCAAACTAATTAATAATTATTTTAATTTAATTTAATTTAATTTAATTGTTTTTATTTTTTATTTTACTTTATTTTACTTTACTTTACTTTAAAGCTGTAATATTTAACGTAATATTTTTTTTGAGTTTTTTAACTACCAAGCAGGTTTGATCCCTCATGCCGTTGCTGGACTTTTTGAAATTATTTCGCGTGTGTGATTGTTCTGCACCAAGTTCTGAGATTTATTAAAGAAAGATGGGCAAAAGGTGAACTTTCATGTGATGCAAGCTTGAACATGACTTTGACTTGGACTGAATATGCTGGTTTGGGTGTGAGCTTAAACAAAAGGTTTCACATAAAAGTTTCAGGGGCAAATTGCAGGGTGGATTTATTGCCCTGAATGTATAATTGTTTAAATTAGGAGAAGAATTATGTTGAATGAAATGAAAATTGAAAGGAGACAAGGAAAAGCAAACATGTATCCACTGTTCGAATCTTGTTTAGGTAATAGAAAGTTTCCCATGGCTCCAGTAGTTTCTAGCATCTGGACAATATAGTAAAAATGTCATTCAAAATGACTCAAATTGGCGTAATTCCAGTTAGTTAAAATTTTCCGGTAATTTATGATATAATAGAATATTTTCTGGTAATTTAGACCAGTTTTCACTTATTTTTTATACCTTTAAATTGCATACAACTGTATTTTTGTTTTTGTTTTTATTTCCTACAGAAACACTATCAATATATCTAATTCAAATGTAAACATCATTGACTTTACATAAGAAGTATAAAAAAAATCCACACTAAATATAAAACATGCTATCCAGCTCAATCATTTACATTAATCTGAATAATAACGTCAGTGCAAATATTGTCAACAGATTTGTGTGGGCTTCATTTGTTTGTTTGTCATGTGTAAAAACACAAATGTCTTGCTATCCTCTCTCTGTCAGATAAACTGTCATTCTAATGCAGTAAGGCCGCTTTCAGTTGTAATGAATGTGACCAGGAAATAATCCCGCAGTCATTTGCATGAACTCCACCGGCCTCTGCCGTGAACTTTGAGAACACAGCGTAGTGTTCCTGCGGGTTGATATTTTAATAAACTACCACAGCCTCATGATTTGTTTCTTTACAAATTAATCAAGGATTGTTATTTATTAATTCTCAAACAAACAGCCCACAGATTACACTGGGTAACTTGAATGACAGTTATTTTGAGGTTTGCAGGGTGACTGGTTAAAATCTTAGATGTGTTGTAATTTGTGGTCTGAAAGTCCTCTTTTATTGGCTCAAAATACTGTTAGCTTGATGTCTTTGAGGCTCTTTCCTAATATTATGAGATCTGATTATAGACTGTTTCACATTTCAGCACACTTTAAAGATCCTGCTTGAAAAATGCTATATATTTTTTGGGGTCTCCGAGACCCCGTGATTATGTGCATAATTTGTGGTAAACAGAGAGGTAAATAATATTAATCAATCATAACTTTTTTTTAGTTCAGAGGAACTTATTAAAAGAGTAGAAAGGGAAAATAAGAGATGAGTTTTGAAATAATTATTATTCTTTTTACATGTAAATGTTTTTACAAATTATTTTTTCCATTGCTATTAGACCCCAAACATAAAAACCTCTGTGACTAATTAGTTAGTAATTAGCAAAGGCAGCATTTCATATCATGCCATGTCAGACAAATATTTTTTAACCATGTCTGACACCTGAGCTTTTCAGTGAAAGAGAAATAGCATGATTAGTTCCTCCTCAGATGCCTAGTTGACTCATCACTAACGTAGAATCACAGAAATGTATCATTTACGACTTACAGAGAAAGCAATTTTAATGTAGCGAAAGCGTGGGGGAAGCAACTTTGCCAGAAAGCTGTCAATTTATGTCACTGTACGTATGAGCTGACAAATATCAGCTCTCTAGAGTTGAACCACATTTTAAAGGTTGTAATTTAAATGTAAAAGTTTAAAACTTTCTTGAAAGTTTCTGTTTGGTGGAGCGACCAGGGAGCGTCATGATAATATCAAGCTGAAATATTGAATGTCACTAGAGAAAAGTGCATAATTTTACTGCTGACTTAAATAACGTGATCATATTAAAGTTTGCACTTGCACCGTTCATAAATATAGCTAGGTTTTGTAGAAACGGGGGTTGTGTGTGTATGTAAGTGGGAGTGTGTGTATTTCTCGTCTCTGCTTGCTTGTGCAAGACGTTATAGGAGCATCTCTGAGATGTTATCAGAAAGTGTGATACTGCATACAGATGTGGCTTTTAAATACAAGCTCAACATTTGTTCGCAGAGGCACTTTTTCCAGCCGCTCCTTCTCGTGCTGCGTTTGATCTGCCTTTCACTCGACATCCTTCGCTTTTGTGATTAGTTTGTTTCTTGATTAGAGTTTGTTTGTGCCATTTTTGCCTGTTATTTCAGGTTCGTTCAGATTATTTTCGACGTTTAGAACATCCAACACATGCTTTTAGAGTTGATTTAAAGTTAAATAGTTAACCAAAAATGAAACTTTGTCTTCATTTCAAACCCATATGGTGAATTTTTTTAAAGAATCAATACAACAGTTTGTTGCGACCACTTCTATCAAGCTCCAAAACTGCAGAAAATGTGCCATGAGGGTGAGAAAATAAAGCTAAAATGTTCATTTTTGGGTGAACTACTCCTATCTCATAGAGAGAAAATTTCTCAGAAGTGAACTTGATGTTCACACAGTTGGAGGAGGTTGAAACCATCTATTGGCATAATTCTGGGTTTTGCTTTCGTAACATCCCAAACAATTCCATCATATCCTTCTGGTCTTCCTCCGTCATGCCTCCTTCTCCCACCCTTGTTTCTCTATTAGCCGTTGTTTCTCAGCCGAGTGGTGAGTGTGTATCCTGTTTTTGACAGCAGGAGCCCACGTGCTCCGTCCTGCGCCGGTGAAGTGGCCGGCGGGGTGGGGAGGGAGGCGCGGGGTCTCAGGATGTCCTGAGAGGTGAAGGTTTCTTCTTCCTTTCCTGTCTGGGTCCTCACGTTGAGCGATGGAGCTCCGCTATCTGCCCCATCTGAATGTACTGCCAGGTGGTACTACGGCGAAGAGAGAACAGTTGAGTTTCTGCCTTGTTTTAGATTGACTGATTTGTTCTACGCTGAAAAAAATTGGCCTAGGATTTTATTTGAAACAATTTTCACTCAGAAATTGCTAGTAAATTTAACAAATAATTAAAAAGAAAGGCAAGTAACAATATTAGGCTACTTAAACATGAAATTCTTAAGTATAAATACTGAAACAAACTCCAACAATCTTGACAAACACTTTAAAAATCATTTTTACAGTGTATTGTTAAGTAGTTTGTGCAAAAATGAAGCTTCTTTCGTTATTTAGGCTACTCGCTCTCATGTTTACCATAGTTTTGTGTGAGGAACAGTTATAGTTCACCCAAAATGAACAGGCAACAGAATAGTTCACCCAAAAATTAAAATTATCCCTCCTATGTTTATATGACTTTCTTCTTTCAGGCGAAGTTACACTGTGTCCCAGCTAGACGCGATAAAAGGTAACTTTTCCATGTTAATCTGAGTTTTTATCCTAACTGGCCGCGATGGCGACACGCGACGTTTCTATTTTAGAAACGGTTTTTATTTTTTGCGACGTGACGGCTAGATCAACAACACAAAGTATGGCAATGATAATCTCAATTAATGTTTAGGTGCTTTATTTAATGTTAAATCATCTAATGTGAGTTTGAATATCATTTTGTGTGCCGTACTGAAAGCAACGGACAATTCACCTCAGATCTTCAAAATAAATTAAACGAAACAAGAACGTTCAAACTGTCAACTCATTGTGAACAGACAGTGTATTCTATGACAAAGATTGTTTCAGTAACTCAGTATGTATTTTAATAATGTTAAAATCGTGTAATATCCATTAATTTTGATTATGTACTTATCCATTTTGTTGCGAAATGCCAGGAGCTTGCCGGGAGAGCCCGCCCACGCGCTCTTCTGATTGGCTGTGATTTTTGATTGACTTTATCGCGTCTGGTATGGACAGACAAATTGTTTGTTGCTGGAATCTTATCGTATCGCATCTGGTTAGAACCCGGTACTATATTAAATAATATTCTGGCTCTTCCCAGTTTGGTAGTGGCATTGAATAGTGTCAGAGTTTTTGAAGCTCCAAAAAGTGCATCCATTCATCATAAAAGTAATTCATAGGACTCCAGTTGGTTAATAAAGGCCTTGTGAAGCAAAGCGATGGGTTTTTGTACTTTACTCGACTCTCTCGTGAACGTGCATTGCCGGAATCCAGTTATTATAGTTTATAAAGTTTTAAATATGGATATTTTTCTTACAAAAACCCATCGCTTTGCTTCAGAAGGCATTTATTAACCCACTGGAGTCGTATGGGTTACTTTTATGATGGGTGGATGCAATTTTTGAAGCTTCAAAAACTCAGGCACAATTCAGTGCCATTACAAACCCGGGAAGCGCCGGAATATTACTTAATATAACTCCGATTGTGTTAGGCTGAAAGAAGGAAGTCATATATACCTAGGATGGCTTGAGGGTGAGTTAATCATGGGATAATTTTCATTTTTGGGTGAACTATTCCTTTAAGCAGCTAGATCTGATAGCGAGGCAGATATTTTTAACAAATATAATGACTAAGATTTCAGTCTGTTTCTCACACATTGAAAAAAATTTGGTATATGATTTACTTTGAAACATTTTTCACTCAGAAATTGCCTGTAAAGTTCATAAATAATTCTGAAGAATCTGCAAGTAACGCAGTAAATTAACCATGAAGTTTTGAAGTAGAAAGACTGAAATAGTATTTTCTTGTAAGACGTATTGTAATAATTTTTTGTTATATTTACAAATTGAAAAGGTACACAAAGATTTTGAACATAGCACATACATCATAAGGACTACTTTTATAGTGCTTTTTTGGACCTTGACAGCTTGAACATTGTGCAAAATATCTCCTTTTGTGTTCCACAGTTTTAAAATGACATGAGGCTGAGTAGATTATGAATGAACTGTCCTTTTAAGATGTTGTTTTGGAGCAGTGGACTGTCCTAAAACATTCTTGTTGTGGTTTTTAAGTAGGTTTTAAACACTACGAGGTTATCCTCAACACCCGCTGCTTCCCGACAGATCTTCACTTCGGCCTTGAGACTGAGACCTGCGGTTGCTTAGAATTACCTGTTGTGTTCCTCGTAGCACAAATCTGGTTGCCATGACAACCCCACAGATGCACCGTCTTTTCTCAAAAGACCCCTAACTCGTTTCAAAGACCCGTAGACATTCAAGGACGTGCCAGCAAGACCCAGAGCCTTCTGGAGCTGGTGATGTTATGATCCGTACCTTTGGATAACAACATCTAATGCGTTGCACACAAACCGCTGCATGGACACACACTCGTATGCTTATATAAAACAAAATGAAAATGTCCATTTGATTCAAGATTGGACATAAAAGTGTGCCAGGCTTAGAAAACAGCACATTTTAATGTCTTTCGCCTTTGTCTTTCTTTGCCTGAAGGGGGTGGCGGAAGGTTTTTGTGCAGCTTTTTTCGCAAAGGGGGCCCTTCACTAACATCTTTTATTCCCTTTCTCTTGTTATATTTCTTTATTCCAAGTGTGTTTTGTACTCGGCCTCCTTTCATTGCCCCCTCCTCTTGTCTCTCAGATAAATGCCACACTAGCCTTTCACTTGGCGCCACAATAACCGGACTGTTTTAGGCCCAGAGAGGCACAATGAAAGAGGCTGCTTTTTAACCTGCGCTTCTCAAAAGCACAAGGAGGAAAAAACGGCGGCGACCCACTCTCCTTTCTTTCTCCTCTCCCTCTCTTTTGTGTCCAGAGCGTGGTCGTACCATCATCCCATTTATACGTCTTATTTAGAAGGTCTCAAAAGAACATGAGCCCAAAATTCTGATCTTTAGAGCTGTTTTTGTTGAAAGTCGACTGGAGAAAGTCGCAGACGATGTATGTCTGTGTTGATGTATTGTGCTGATTTATGGGAAATATACAGTATGGGTGCTACATTATATGACCGCTTTGGTCTTGGTGGACTTTTGGAAAATAAGCTTTTAAAACACACTCAAACTAGTTTTTTGTGTCTGTTATCAATGCCAGTGTTTTTAAAAGTTATGAACTTTAATGCAATTTCTAATCTAGATTACATACAAATTGTAGTTGGTTACTGATTCCAGATTACATGACAAAAATTGTAGTTAGTAACGTAACCCATTACATTAAACATTTAAGGTAATGTAATCTGACTACATTTTGATTACTTTTAGATTACTTTTGATTTGAACAGGATAATCTTGTACCATACTGATATAAAAATACAAAGAGAAAGAAGATATACTCCATTCTTTGTCATCAACAACATGATATTTTGGTTTCCCAAACTGAGGTTTGTGACGGAAGACCTTCTGAACGTATATAAACAGTAGGCTTTTTTAGAAAGGAAAATTTGAAAGATATAAAAAGTAGCAGTAGGGAGAATCAATGAATTATGAATAATTTACCGCCATTGTGAGAATAACATGTAATAATGTAATCAATAAAAAGTAACTGTAGTCTGATTATGAGTATTTTGAAATATATAATCTAATTACAAGTACTTAATTTTAAGGAATCTGACATAATCCGTAATCCAGATTACAGCTAATTATCACTGTTTCCATCTCAAATGATTATTGTTTAAAGCATTCTGTGATGGAAATAACTGATGGGAATTTATTTTAAACCGTTTTAATGTTTTTATATAAAATGGCTAATTTCACAAGCTATAAATACGTATGTGTTTTTAGGATAATATTTGAATAAATGTACAGTATGTTGTGTGTGTGTGTGTGTGTGTGTGTATATATATATATATATATATATATATATATATAACTCACCGGTCTTGATGTTTTGAATGCAGGAAGGGGAAAAAAACAATGCAAATCATTAGGGTTTGCACATGGAGTTTAAGAAAACACAAAGACACGGATTCACAAACAAAGATGTGTAACACGCTTGTTGTCTGGACTTACTATAGACTCAGACACCAATATTTTAACAATTCAAGACAGATGAATGACTGTATGGCAGTAATAGAGCAGCACTGTTTGTTGTTTGCTTTTGATTGCTTGTGTTTGCTTGTGTGTGTGTGTGTGTGTATATATATATATATATACACAACATATATTTGTTCTAGTGCTGTCAAATGATTAATCGTGATTAATCGCATCCAAAATAAAAGTTTTGCTTCTTAGCTAGTTTTTAGTAATCATGTCCAGAAACTGTTTTATCAATTAGTACATGTGTAATAATGAACAATTGAAACAAATTCATTATAATCTGCTATTTGTTTTAAAATATATAATTATAAAAAATGTAGAAATTAAAAAAAAAAATAAATAAATAACCTTCTGAGGCTTAAAAATGTATGTAGTTGAAGAATCACCAGTAATTGAAACACCTACTCTTTTTTTTTTTTTGCCTCCTAATTTCCAGAAAGATTAAAGAAAGTTTAATAGCTTTATCAATATCATTATTCAAATCAAAAGTGTATATGGGTCACAACAATCTGGAGTCTGACAGTCTGATATCACAGTTTCCGGCTCCAAACACAAAAGCAAACAAAAGCAAACAACAAACAGTGCTGCTCTATTACTGCCATACAGTCATTCATCTTTTTTGAATTGTTAAAATGTTGGTGTCTGAGTCTTTAAAAGCTTAGCTCAAAGGTGTGCTATAAATTAAGTGCTCATAAATGGCTGTTGTGATAGTAGAGTAGAGGCTTGGACCAGGAAACAATGTATAGTAAGTCCAGACAACAAGCGTATTACGCATCTTTGGTTGTGAATCCGTGTCCTTGTGTTTCCTAAACTCCATGTGCAAACCCTGTTGATTTGCATTGTTTTTTTTCCCTTCCTGCATTCAAAACATCAAGACTGGTGAGTTTAGGCGGGGGCTGTCAGGGACTGTCCCCTGCACGGAAGAGGAAAGTCCATCAAAAAAGAGCTGTTATTGCACAAAACTCAGACCTTAAAATAAATGAAAAAACATTTGCATGTCCTTCATGTTAGAGACAGTAATGTATGTCGTTGGCAAGTGGTTTTGACTACTAGCTTGTTTACTACCATGGTTGTTTTTGTTTTTTTGACACTTGTGCACGCTACTGTTTTATGTTATATGAATGGTTGCATTTTTCAAGAAATAACATTTATTTGTTTGTTTGTGACCTTAGTGGCATCGTAAAAGTTGCATTATAATATATCCTATTACGTAAATGCCTAATGAATGTTGTATTCGCTATAATTACTGCGTGATTAGTTTTAAGGCGTTTCTTTTAGAGTTTGTAAATCTTGTTTATTAACTATTGTTACAGGCTTTGCATAACACACCCTAAAAATAATAGTGTGATTTTTTTTTTTTTTTTTTTAATGTTAAGAACAATTAATTGATATCATTGTTCTTCAGAAAATGTTTTGCCTGTAACGCAATGTATTTTTTGTTTGTTTTGTGTTCATCCAAATGAAAGCATTGTTTGATCAACAATTTTATTTCCCCGTATCTATATTTAGTCTTATAGACACATACGTATACTAGTAGATATGTTTTTTGTTTGTTTTTTTTTCTATACAAAAGTAAATGTGAAAGTAAAACACAAACAAAATGTTCTTTCTATATTTGTCTGATTTTGTTTTGTGTCATGTTTGTTCTTGGATACCCCTCTCCCATTTCACTTTTACAATGTTATCAAATCCCTATCTGTGTAAAGTACTCAGTGGAAAGTTATAACAGAGGCAAACGTCATGCAAATGCTACTGTTTGCCTTCGCTACAGGGCATAATTTCATGACCGCAGTTTTGCGCATCCGGCTTCGAGAGACGCCAACTCTCCTCTCGATTCCTGGGAGGTCACTGGCCAGTTTTACTAAAGAGGTGTCCGCCGTCTTCCACACAACAACATGAGTTGCTTCTCCAGGCTTCCACACTGGCAAGTGAACCTGTTTTCAGGAGACGACCCGAAGACAGTGAAAATTAACCACATGCTCTTGAGGTTGGTAGACTGTCTGCGTAGGTCAAGGCTTTGTATCTTTGCTTAGAGTACAGTTACTGGCAGGTGGGTTTGGAAGCTCCTGTTGCTGGATTTCAACAGCTGATTGGACTTTGCATCGCATGCTGATGGGCTCAAAGCTTACAAACACTTCTGCTTTTAGCTGAAGACCCAAAAGTGTTCACCTGTCTTGTCTTAGGGGAAACCTACCATCATCCAGTGCGGTCTGCTGCATTCTCACGTTGTGTCAAGTGCTCGTTTACAACAGGTGTTTGTAAAGTTAGAACGTGTTTAATTGTTGCGTGACTAATTGGCAAGTGCAATGATTTAGGGTGTTAAAAAGCGTTGTATTTCAAAAAAAGAGCCTTCAAACTGATGCCACTACGGGTCTTCTGTTCCTTTAATGATCGCTTAGATGTCAGTAAAATAGTGCCTTTGCACGCTCAGGCTTGATTTTGGCACTCCTGACAGTTTTATTTGTGCTTTTTGACAATGTTTAGAGGCTTGGCTTGTCACAATGCGGAAATTAACCACTTCAATACCATCATAAGGGAAGGGAGAGTTAGAAACAACAAAGAAAACTCATATTTGCATCAGAGGAGTGCGGGACAGAATGTGAGGCCGCAACACGTTACGACTTGCAAGGCAACTTAAGCTTTTGTCTCGTGCGCACCCCTGACCGTGGGAAGTATTTCATTTCAGAGGTGTTTTAGCTCAAAAGCAAAGAACCTGGAGGCTGATATTATCTTAGACCACAAAGGTCTGTCAGAGCTCTTTGGAAATACAATGGCTCCACATCCGAACAACAGGTAAGAACAAACTAGAGCCGACTTCTCTTGGAAGACCGACTGGCAGTTACCATCAATCATACTGTTGAGTCTTTCTGGCTTGTTTTGCATGTGCTGACATAAGTGCTCGTCATTATATTTCTTATCTCAATTTCCAAGTTATGACACATTCACGTTTTACCAAGATTAAAAGGGATTAAGAACAATGCTGTCAGTACTTAAATAAGAATTCGATAAAGTCACAATTATGAGATATAACATTGCAAAACACATTTTTATTTACTACAGTCTTAAAGATCTGGGTCACACTTTGGTTAAGTCCAATTCTCACTATTAACTAACTATTAACTATGACTTTTGCCTCAATAAACTCCTAATTACTGCTAATTAATAGTTAGTAAAATAGGATTAAGGGATGTAGAATATGGTCACACAGAATAAGGCATTAATATGTGCTTAATAAGTAGTAATAAACATCCTAGTAATATGCATGTTAATAAGTAACTAGTTAAAAGTGAGAATTGGACCCTTTACTAAGTGTTACTAAGATTTGCATTCAGTTACGTATTGACATTACAAAAAGATCACTATGCTACATACAAAATGTGCAGCAAGGATATCATGTCATTTTGCATAAATTCTCAGCTTTGCTGGTTAAGGAAATCCAACTGTTGCTTTTTTACGATGCAACATTCTTTAACACTTGTGCGTGACGAGCGTGGAGAAGCTTCGCTTTAGCATTAATCTTCATGAGTCCGTTTAGAGCTTGAGGCTGTGCCATTTTTTGACAGTCAAATCCCTCCAAGCAAATAGCCGGAATATCTCTAGAACTACAAGTGCACTTGGAAGGAGCTGACAAATTCACACTTCCTGCACCTGGTTTGTGGATCAGCGCTCCTCAACTGGAGGAACAGGAATAATTTTAGCCTCGTCACAATAGGAACTTTATAGTGTAGACTTCTTGCAAGTGTTTATTTATAATGCACCAATGGTGGCGGGTTATTTTACAAGGATCTTTCTTGAGTGCACTTGGTTCCCAGGGAAAGGAGGGGGTCTTGTCCTTGGTATCTAAATCTGATTTGGGAAGACCGTATCAAGTTTGTGGTTCATGCTGACAGTGATTTGCAGCAAGAGATCAACCTGAACTGACTACTATCCAAACTTTTCGTTTGTGGCACCTCCTCACAAACAAATCCAATTCCTGTACTTTTACACACACAAACTTTTGTTTGCTTTGGGGTCAGGCAAATACACGAACAGAAAACTACGCCCTTCTTCCCAAACCTACCAAGGCTTGGCCAATTTCCTCTATGGTACATTGGCAAATCACTACTTGAAAAGAACAGATTGGTCCATTGAATTATTTTCTTCCAACAATTCAAGTAAGTTGCTCAGCTTAACAGAAAACATTTGAGCTAAGCATTCAACCTTCCTCTTGTGCCTTAATGTAAACGTACAAGCTGCTTTTGTGTTTTTAGAGTGGATGAAAAAATACAGGAGGAACTGGAATCGGCCCACTTTTTTTTCTCTGCCACGGACCATCGGCACATTCCGTTTGTATTGTTACCCTGCTGTGTTTCCTGCAGCCTATTGCTTTTGTCCATGTCATGCCCATTGTTTAAACTTCCTTTGTTCTTTCTCTGTAACAATGGGCATTATATATATATACAGAAAGCTAGAGAGTGAAAAAGAAAGGGAGAGATGCATTTTCCCTTGTGTTTGTTTTCTTTGGGTTGTCTTGTGTTTCTTTTGTCGTGCAGAGCGAGGGAGGAGGTGGAGGAGAGGTGTTTATAGACCTTGGCTAATTTTGAAATTGCCTTCTCTTTCTTTCTTTCCTTCACTCTCTCTGTCTTGTCCTTCAGTGCAGAAGGGTTTGGTGTGCTACTTGAGATGGCCAGATACTTGACTAGAGTCTGGCATCTGTTTTCTGACAGTATGTTGACAGATTTGAACAACTCGGATGTGCACACACACAACACAAACTCGCACAAATATCCTCTCCCGACACCGAGCGGCTCCTGAGCCCTGGAGACCCCAAATAAGTGGCTTCGGTGAAAGAGTTTGAATGGGGCGGCCTGTGTCTGGGCTCCACAAAAACCCTTCTGTTCCTTATGCAAAGCAGTCAGCTGTTTTTTTTCCCCCTGTGGTCTCTCTGTTCTTCCCAGACAGTAGCTGTACAAAACCGGAATACCCTTGTTAGTAATGCAGTCTGACATGGTTTCTTGCTGAAATGTGAATTCAACATGAAATTGTTTTATGCACTGGATTTTACTTCTGTAATGTGATGTATTTCTGGGTGAAACCGAATATTTAGTAGGGAAACATGTAGAGCGGGACTAGATTTTATCTATCAGGAGTTGATCGGATACTCCAAAGTGTCTCTATATGACGACTGGATGGGAGGGGTTGAAAAATAAGAGGGCTTGATGACATCATCTGAAAAGCAAAGTCATTTCCGAGGCGGAGCAAGTTGTTTTGGAGTTGTTTTCTTTTGAATAACTTGCTCTGATGAATTTTATTTTTAGTTCATTTTTAATTCTTTGGTTTTGCAGAATGTGTGAGCCCAGTCCACCTGCTCTGCATCCCCATGCCAAGAGCAATGTGACCATGGTGGGTGTTGGTATCAAGCTTGAAGACGACGAATTGGGAGGTAGAGTTGTCAACCGGGAATCCTCTCCGGTCTGCGATTGGTCAGTTCGGCTGCCCTCGGACAGAGACGACTCTGAGAAGTCAGCTCAGCATAACATACACTCCTCCTTGGTATGACCTGGAGATTTTATGATATGTTTATGAATTTTAGTCTTGTTTTATAAATTAAAGTTTTTTGATATCAGGTCGGCTTTGACTTTTTCCCCATGTATGTTTTTTATAAGATATGAGGTTTCTGTAGTGAGGGTTTGTTTAACTTCATCGTTCCTGTGTTCTTCAGGAGAGTTCTCCCAGTAAAGAACCGCTGCGATCACACACACCTGCCAGTCAAGATGGAGGCAGCCGAGCCCACGAGAAGACTGACGGCAAACCTAACGTCAGTGAGGGTAAGGCCAACGGTTCCTTTACAAAAAATAAGGTCTTCATGGAGAGCTAATTAACCTATTCACACTCGGTCCATGGTGTTCATTGTGTTCCAATGTTTCAATGCCGTTGTTTTAGAGCAAAAAGGATTTTGAAAGAAGTTTTGAGCTTTAATTTTGATGAAGTGGTTTGTCCATGTAGGTGCCGGTCGCTATTAAAGGGTTAGTTCACCCAAAAATGAAAATTCTGTCATTACTCACCCTCATGTTGTTCCACACCTTTAAGACCGTTGTTCATCTTCGGAACACAAATTAAGATATTTTTGATAAAAAAAAAAAAGTGAAGCCTCCATTGACAGCAAGATAATTAACACTTTCAGATGCCCAGAAAGCTACTAAAGACGTATTTAAAACAGTTCATGTGACTACAGTGGTTCAACCTTAATGTTATGAAGCGACGAGAATACTTTTTGTGCACCAAAAAAACAAAATAATGATTTTATTCAACAATATCTAGTGATGGGTGATTTCAAAACACTGCTTCATGGAGCTTCATGGAGCATATTTTATTTCGAATCAGTGTTTCGGAGTGCGTATCAAACTGCCAAAGTCACGTGATTTCAGTAAACGAGTCTTCGTTATGTCAGAAGTGTTTCGAAATTTCAATGGTTCACCACTGGCGGGTGTGACTTTGGCAGTTTGATACGTGCTCCGAACCACTGATTCGAAACAAAAGATTCGTAAAGCTTCATGAAGCAGTGTTTTGGAATCGCCCATCTCTAGATATTGTTGAATAAGGTTGTTATTTTGTTTTTTTGGTGCACAAAAAGTATTCTCGTCGCTTCATAACATTAAGGTTAAACCACTGCAGTCACATGAACTGTTTTAAATATGTCTTTAGTAGCTTTAGTAGCTGGGCATCTGAAAGTGTTAATTGTTTTGTTGTCAATGGAGGCCTCACTGAGCCATCGGATTTTATCAAAAATATCTTAATTTGTGTTCCGAAGATGAACGAAGGTCTTACGGTTGTGGAATGACATGAGGATGAGTAATTAATGACAGAATTTTCATTTTTTTGGGGTGAACTAACCCTTTAATGCAGTTTATATTGAGATGATCCAAATTCCTCTTTTGTTTCAAGCTCTATGAAGCTTTTCAGTGATTTCATTTGTATGATACATTTCACAGCATGCTCCTTGGTTATTAAAGAGTCCTCAAGTGTTTTGTCAAATAGCTTTCCTTTTGTTTTCACCCATTCCCTGGAATTGTTTAATTTTCTATTTTTCTTTTGTTATAACTGTGGTTTTAAGCTCTATTTTTTTTAGTACAGCATTTTTCATCTACATGAAAAAAACATTATCTTCTCTACTGTGTCACTGTTTGTTTCCATAATTATACTTCATTATATTAAGTACATATGTATCTTTTATATTTTAGACTATAATAAAATGTAATATATTTAAATGTATATTTTTTGCATATTTTATCCAGGAGTTCATTTCAAATAATTAAAAGTTTTTCTTTTAATTCTTTTTGATATAATATTTTTAGTGATGCCCACAATTGAAAAGCTTCTGAATACGGACTGGAAAGAAAAGTTCCTTGGGAAGGGTCTTCAGGGCAGCGTCAACCTAAAAGGTGATTTTTTTTTTTTTTTTTTTTACTGCGTACACAGTACATACACTTTGTCTTGCAAATCATTACGTGGAGCAATCATGTAGTGCTGTCTGTGTGTGTGTGTATGTGTGTTTCCATTGTGAATGGTTCATCTCATATTTGTTTTTCACTGACACCTTCTGTCTGACCACCAGCATGTGCGTATGTGTTTACAGGAACCCCAGAGAGTCTGGCAGAGAAGGAGCTTCAGTTGTTGTTGATGATAAACCAGCTCTCTGGTCTGCGAGAGCAGCTGTTAGGAGCTCATTCTGAGCAGAGAAATATGGCTGCTCTACTGCTGGAGAAACAGCAGCAACAGATGGAATTGGCAAGACAGCAGCAAGAACAGGTGTGGAGATACTTTTAGCTGACAAGGAAAAAGATGGAGCATTTGAAGAGGAACTGCAAAAAAGCAGTGTTATTTGAAGTCAGGAAAAGCAATAAGTGAATTAGTTTGGTTTCTAAATGCTGATTCTCTGTTTTAGATTGCCAAACAGCAGCAGCAGCTGATACAGCAGCAACATAAAATCAATTTACTGCAGCAGCAAATTCAGGTGAGGATGATGATTCAAAACCTTGCAGTTTACTTCACTGTATGAACTACTAGAAACCGGGTAGCATCTTATGATCTTAAAGGAATACTTCACCTAAAATGCAAAATCTAATCCAATATCTCCTTTTGTGTTTTAAAGTCAGCATAAAATGGAAGTTGCGATAGTCTTTTCTTCCTTATTGTGACGTATATCCTAGTGTAACAGCTTCTGGAATGAGAAAAAAAATGTAGGTTAAAATGTAAAAATGTAGCTTCTGGAATGAGGAAAAAAATGTAGGGCGGGACTGGATTGCATCCTCTGGAATTGATTGGATCGTAGGAAGTTGAGGCGTTGCTTACTAAATGGAGGCAGATCTGAATGCCAGTTTACAGTCAGTTGTGGAGGATATTTTGTCCCACCCTCCACCAAGACACATGCCATGAAGAAAACAGACATCGATTTGAGGGGGAGGGCAGGTTAACTTTTTTGATTAAAGAGTACGAGTACACAAAATATAATGATGTGCATAAATCATTTATAATAAACACTGCAACGTTCTGTACAAACTCAAAGTACGAATGATTTCATGGTGACTTTAAGGAATAAATAAATTGATATGAGGTCATAACATGACAGTGAGTAAATAAAACTTAAATTTTTTGGTTAATTGTTCCATTAAGATTATTTGGGCAGAGTGGAAATACAATTTAAGGTGACTTACGGTGTTCTCTGTGACATTTGACCCAGCAGGTAAACATGCCGTATGTTATGATCCCCGCCTTTCACCACAACGCCCAGCCATTGCCAGTCACCTCTGAGGCCCAGATGGGTTTACCTCTGCACCCCGTTCCCTGCAAACCAGGTAAGGCCTCAAAACCCTCAAGAAAACTTCCCCAACTACCCTCCCTTCGGCCAATGGAGTGAATTGTTCACACATCCTGATATAGGCCTACCTATTGGCATATTGAGCAACTGTTAGCTTTTACAATAAGAGTTTGTTAGGACACAGGATTCAGCCATCTGTTATCTTCAGATGGATCAAATAGCATCTGTCAAAAATCTCTAAATAATTGACTTCAAATATTATCCTTTGTTGGTTATTTGAAAAACTTGTTTGCTCTTGCGCCTTTCAGCGCAAGCTTATCAGCTGTGCTTTGTAGTTTTAGTTAATATGTAGCGTGGTGCAAAGCTGAATTGAAAGAGTTAATATGCTATTCTATGCTAAAGGAAACAAAAAACCTGCTATTTTAGAAACGTATCAACTGCAAAATAACTTTTTCTTTCCTTAATGCATGTTCGTCTGAAGGTCTGTTCTGTAATATAAGTAGTTATTGCATGAATTGATGGTTTTGATCATGTCTTTAGTCCACTTATAAGGAACTTCATAAAGAAAGACTCATTAAATGGTCTGCCCAAGTGATTTCCTTGCACATACGCTGAAGAACGGCTCAGGGCTGTCCATTGAATTATAGTGCATATTGATCACGTACAATCCAGACCGTGTTCTTTGCATTGACATCTGTAATCTATGGCACTGTGCCCTTGCTCGGCTAAAAGACTCTTGTGAATGCACAACTTTGATGCCGTATGCATGTACTCCATTCGCTTAGAAGATGAAGGGTAGAAGGAAAGAACAGGGAACAATAGAACAAGTGTATGAGCTAGTCGGCTAGCTGCATGCTTGACACAGTCGAGCCGGCATTGTAAAGAAACCTGGAATAGAGGGCCAAGGACTCAAGCAAATATGAGCTCAAAGAGTTTATCCAGCTGGTACTTAGAGATGTTCTTAGGCGATACACACTTAGCAGTTTTAAATGCTATATGTCTTAGAAGTCATACAGGACTGATAGTAACTTGGAAAGATTTCGATTTGCTTTTAACCTGTGAAATAGAAACATTGACCCGAAACATGATAGTTGGCCAAGTCCTGTTGGGCTCGGGTCTAGTAGCAGATCTCTTGAATGCTCACTGACCATTTATTTAAATCCTTAAGTTTAAATCCATTTATGTAAATCCTTAAGTTTCATTTTTTTTAAATGTACTTGTTTGTTTGTTTTTAGTGGATTATCCCATGCAGTTGCTGCCCAATCCACACTCCACCCCGGTCAAAAGGTCCAGTGGTACAGTCTTTCGCCAGGTACACTCTCTAGCACTGATCTGCAGGTCATCTCAGATGTTTCACTTTGTTGTATTCATTAATGATAAATCTCTTCGACTTTGTACTCAAGGACACCAGTCAACCTCTCAACCTCACAGCTAAACCCAAGACCCCAAGTCCCCAGGCACTGGAACTGGCCCACTTGCAGACAGGGTACCGACCCAGAGATCTGCCCCACAGCCCTCCTCGATCTGCCCTCAGCCTGAGTATGTGACACTACACCACACCAACACACCCAGTCTCCAACATAACAGTTTGCTTGAGAATTTGAAGCAGTGATTTGACATGTTGAAAGATTTTGTTACAATTGATCTTGCAACTACCTCTCAAACCACAGTGCTGTTTTGTAGATCTAGACTTTCTCTCTTTTACAGTTACACAACAAGTTTTACAACGTATTGCTTAGTATTTATGTTGTGCTGTCAGACGTGTCAGAAAATATCTCTACCTCTTTATGAGTCAGACATGTCCACTGTGGTTTTCCTGCTGTACTCTCATGGCATTGTTTAAAGAGGGAAGTCCTTGAGGTTCACATTCAGTAAAAATGACTCTCTGCACCCTGTTAGAAAGGACCCATCTTAGAGTTCCCACTGCCAACACGCCTCTATCCCGAGTATTAACGGCAGTTGTCAGCAGTTCAGAAAACCTGTTCCCCCTTCGAACCAGCCCCTGAGAATGTGTCAGCACCTCAGACGTGACTGTTTGTCTTAAGCCTTTGGACTCAAGACTGGGGTCTTGTCCTGGATCGGATCATATACTTGAGATCGAGCCAAGAGCTTTATTTGTGCATCACAAGACGGAGAGGGATAAATGTATCTCTCTTGACCTTGTCTAAAGTTTCCTTTCTCTCTCGCCCTTTCACTCTTGAGGCTTCTTGGGAGAGGGTGATGTTGTGACACAAGCCATTCATGATGCCCAGCAGCTGTTGCGTGGAGGACAAGGCCCAACGGGCAGAGAGAGGGACCGTGAGAGGGACAACAACACAAGGCTGGTAAGTCAACGTCTTAGCACACACACACACAAACACGTGCTCACATGCTCCACACCCCAGTTCTCCAAGGTTCCTTGGCGGCACCTGGGGCCCGCTGTTTGTCACCATTGGTCATGCTTCAAGGCTGAAGCATCGGGGCAAGTATCCATTAATGGCCTGCACTTGAAACAGACCTTTTTCAGAACACCCACTGTGTTACAGGAGAAGAGGGGCGGTCAGGGTAAGCGATGGATATTAGTTTACAGAAGTTCATGATATCGGTTAAACAAGGGGTACATTCCCCTTTCAGCCAAGAACAGCTGCTATTAGAGTCCTCCCGCAACTTGTATGTTCACTTGTTTGTGTTCATGCCAATTGTGGAATAGCCTCAAGTCTCCATAGACACCTGTTTCGACAACCACTTTGTTGCTCTTTTTGAGTTCAGTTTAACCACAGGGAGATATGACAGTGATTTAGCCTTTGTTGTCAACTGGGTTTTGAAGCATTCCACTTAAACCTGTTTTTACAGCTTGACACTTGTAGAACTGTCTTGGATGCTCTTGAATATCCAGGTATACATTGACAACAATGCCTAGCCATTCGAAAGGGAGAAGAATTTAGCTAATTTATGTTTGAAATTCAAAAGTATATCTGTCAACCACAAATGTCCTTGGGGCGCTTTTGTGTTTCTCGGCCCTTTTGTGTTTCTCGGCATAGGTGGGGCTGAGATGCTTTTGTAATGTTGACCAGCTTCTGTAGCAACAATGCTAACATAATAAACCAATTGGTTATATGGATGCAATGATCATTGATTAATGTTTTTATATATGTCTTAACATAAGCTGTCTTTTCATCTTGATTGATTATAAGGAGGCGTCTCGAGACCGGATGGATGACGGACAGTCTCTAAGGACGAATGAGGACCACCTCAGCAGTGACTCTGAGGGTACGTATGGTTCATGATGGTCAACTACTTCTTTTTTTTTTTATATTAGGTGGCTGTAACTACTATGTACTTACACCAAAAATAAGTACAATGTACTTATTGTATTCACGTTGTTTTGCAAAACACTTGTGCTGCTACTGAGGTGGGATACGGGTAAGGTTAGGTTTAGGATTAGTGATATGAGTAGGTTTAAGGGTGGGTTAAAGGGAAGGTAAGGGTCAACAGTGTAATTATTGATAACAAAAATGAATTACAGATGTTAGCACATTACAATGTAAAAACATGTATGTATGTACATAATAAGTACATTGTATCAAATGATTAATTTAAATGTTAGTACATAGTAGTTAAAGCCACCTGATATAAAGTAGGAACTTTTTTTCTTTATTTTTTTCAGTGTTACATTAATTAGCATGCTGCCTGCATGTTTTACTTTAGCTGTTGGGTAGTTTGCATGGGACGGTGTCTGTAAATTAATTTCCTTTACTGATAAAGCCATACACATTCAAATTGATGTTGTGCTGCATCTTGCGCTGTTTCTTAAAGTGATAACTGTGTAAACTTAAAAACAGATCCCTGCATTGTGTTCTATTCTGTTGCAAACCGTTTTGGTCTTTTATAAACGCCCCTTAAGAAACATGTCCATTTTGGGATCATCTCATGCCAATCTAATTGTACATGGCTACCAGGTAAGACAGGTTAGCTGACTAGTAATTCAGGAAACCTTCGGAATAGCTGATTTTGAGATATGTAGTTTTGCATGTCACTAGTACGTGTGCAAATTTTTTAATCAAGGAATTTCAGTTGATTTTCTGATCAAATAAGCAATTGCCTTACAAATGCATCTGAATTTATGACCATTTCTAATAAAAACCTCTTTGGCATGCAGTAAACACAGATGCCACCTGCCTGTGTAATTGCATTTGGCTGCAGGGTGTGTAGTCAAACAAAAGGAAGTTTTGTGTGTCTAGACTGATTGTTTTGTTTTTAATCTTGTTGTTCCCAACAGGACAGATGGCAATCTCTGGTGTGGGAAGCTATGGTGAATCCCGGACTCCCTCCTCTGGCCACATCAAACGTCCCATGAACGCCTTCATGGTGTGGGCTAAAGACGAAAGGCGACGTATCCTGCAGGCGTTCCCTGACATGCACAACTCCAGTATCAGCAAGATCCTTGGTAAACCTTCGTTTTGACAAGACATATTGAATTTTGAATTTTAGTGATTGATACTAATCTTTAGATCGTTTACTGGTAATATTATCGGATTATTCTTATATTTGAAAATTCTCCTGTTACATGCACATAAATGACTGATACAAGAAAACAAGTAACTCTAATTTGCAAATTGTAATTGTTGTACTTGGTCTTTCGCTCTTCCTAAAGGGCCAATCATCAGTTCATGTTATATTCATGTCTTTATTTGTTAATCGTAATATAAGCACAGCTAGCTTTGTCCATCAAAGTGTTTTTTGTCTTCTTGTCAAAGAAAAATGTTGCTGTTAAATATTTTTCACCATAGTCATCAATGAAATGAATGCTCAAGTGACTGTAATGTCTCTAATCCTTCCTCTTTGTGGATTCTGAAGCACCTGTTCTGACAACATTGTCCTCATTGTGATATTATTACTTCATCTCTTTTAACCCCTCTATCTTTCTCTTGAGATCAGTTGTTTATTGTTGGGTTGGGCTGGGGGGTTATGGGAACGGTGGGTTCTTAATGCTCACAGCTAATCCTACGGTCAGCAGTTTAAGTGTTACTCTGTAAAACACATCTATATTTTCGAACTTGTAACTTGCTGTTGCCCCCTGGAATGGAGTGGAGGACAGAAGGTCTTAGGGGGATGAAAAAGGGGTCACACAAGGGCACATACAGCCACCTGGCTCCTGGGGTGACAGGAAAACAACACCCAGAACTTCAGCCCCCTCATCCCTTGCTGCACCTCTGCCTTCCTCAGTTCTTTCCTTTCACAAAACACTTGCATTCCATTCCATTGTGGTGCTATTGACACCCTCCTGATTCAAGCTTTTTTGGCCTGCAGCTCTTTCTGGTACACACCTAAGTTTCTGTCAGCTTCCTACCTTTTTAGCCCGCAGCACACTTTAAGTGTAGGCAGCGTTGCACGCATACAGTCAATAAACCGAATTCTCACAAAGTCAAACATTCCCAACATGCAGCAAATTAGGTCAGTGAATTCTTCAGGTTGCTGATTGTTTTTTTTTCTTTGCACTCCTTTGTACTTTCACTCTGAATTATCTCTCTCTTCCTGGTCGTTGTGGAATTTAAACTCTCACAGACTCTTGGAATCTCAAAAATACCACTGAAAAACCTGCTCCAAACACACTGTGTCTAAAAGTACAGTATGTTGACATTTCCTTCTAATAAACTGTTTTGACTATTCTAGCTTCATTCATTACTAACAGGTGCATAAATTCAATTATACAGGCATGCAATCTCCTTAGGTGTAACCCCCAGGTCCTGCTCGCCCCGCACTGTACGGGCCTTGAACCCGGGTCACCAGTGTGGGAAGCGGGCCCGCTAACAAGGACGCTAAAGACCGCAATCTCTAGCATCAATCGCTAGTGCGCCTCTTGAGATCAGGGGAGTGAGGTTTCCCTGCCCAGCTCTCACTAGCTGGCCACCGTTAAACTCACCCCCCTAAACCTCACTCCCATCCAGGTCACGGCACCAATGTAGCCCCTGAGGTCCAAGTGTGCCACACGAGTCCTGAAAAGTGAAGCCAAAGCGTCTCGATCGCCCCCAGGTGGCTGGAAGCAGTACAGGTCATAAACCCCGCCCTCTCCATTAAATGTAATGAGACATGAGACAAACTAAATAATCAAATTGGACATTGATATCGCAGCTCCACTTCGTGCTCACTACTGCGCAGACTCGGGCTCCAAGTTCACAATGCGCAGACTCGAGACTCAAGATGTTTCAACAGCTTCAGTTACTACAATGAAAGAGAATAAAGGTGTTATTTTTTTAGCCTATGCTCAGGTCCTATTCGCCTCTATCTGTATGGGCCTTGAACCCGTGTCGCTGGCATGGAAGGCAGGCGCGTTAACAAGGACGCTAAAGACAGCAGTCTCTAGTGTGCCTCTTGAGATCATGGGAGTGAGATTTACCTGCACAGCTCTCACTAGCTGGCCACCGTTACACTCACCCCCCTAAACTTCACTCCCATCCGGGTCATGGCACCAGTGTAACCCCTCAGGTCCTACTTGCGAAGCTCTGTGTGGGCCTCAAACCCGGGGGCCCGGCGTGGGAGGCGGGCATGCTAACAAGGAAGCTAAATTCTGCAGTCTCTAGCGTCAGTCGCTAGTGTGCCTCTTGAGATCAGGAGAGTGAGGTTTACTTGCATAGCTCTCACTAGTTGGCCACCGTTACACTCACCCCCCCTAAACCTCAGTCCCATCTGGGTCACAGCACCAATGTAACCCCTCAGGTCCACACCGGCTTGGGAGGCGGGTGCGTTAACAAGGACGCTAAAGACTGCAGTTTCTAGCGCACCTCTTGAGATCAGGGGAGCGAGGTTTACCTGCACAGCTCTAACTAGTTGGCCTCCGTTACATAGGCAAAATTTTATTTTTCAGTATCAATCAAGTATCAGTCATATTTAGGAGGACAAGCTTCCATGATTTTGACATTAAATGTTCAACAAGCACATGTTCCGGTGTCCACATACATTTGGCATCTACATGTTGTTTTCCTTATGTTATATAATACCTTACCCTGTTATGCCTTTTTGTTGCCCCTTCAGGTTCCCGTTGGAAGTCCATGTCCAATCAGGAGAAGCAGCCGTACTACGAAGAGCAAGCCAGATTGAGTCGGCAGCACCTGGAACGTTACCCAGACTACAAATACAAACCCCGACCAAAGCGCACCTGTATTGTAGAGGGAAGACGACTGCGGGTGGGAGAGTACAAAGCCATGATGAAGAGCCGACGACAGGAGCAACGAGTAACGTACCCTCCGAGGTGATGCCCGTAGATGTACTCAACATGTTCTCATTTTTCAGAGATGCATTCAGTTGTAGAATGTATTCGTCAGTTTTGTGAATAACCTAATGATGGTTCCCGATTCGCCCCCTTACAATCAACATATATTCCCACAGCCAATCAGAGCAGCAGCTACCGTACCCCCCCAGTGAAGGACAGTACCCGACCACGCCTGTGTCCATGGCCTTGCCCTTGCACCCTGCCCTCCTGGAGCACTACCTCCCCCGGGGTCTGGAACCCCCGCAGGGCCGAAGTGACGAGACACGGGAGGTCGCACGGCCCAGACAGCCCTACAGCGAAGGCGAGGAGAGTGACACGGGCGAACGCAGTGAGGGAGAGCTGGTTGTCCTCACCGACTGAGATGGAACAAGGAAAGGATGGGAGGACAGAGAAGGTGGAAAATGCAAACGAGGGGGAATGAGATGGAGAAAAGAATCCCTACAAATGTTATGGTGTCCAAAATTGGTTTAGGTCAGTGTTTTCCAGTCCAGTTGTGAGGATGTCCTTGCAAACTGGTTTCAAACCTGCCAGATCAGTCGCATGGTCCTCTAGGGTTGGTTAGGAAGGCAGCAGACATGATGACAAGTAGTTAAACAAAGAATAGATATTAATTTTTCAAATTTTTCCAGTGGTGTAAGCCAGACATCCAGGATAGGTCTTACTTACCATAGCCTGAAAAAAGCGAGACTTTTTCAGTCTACATTATTCGCTGTTAGACTGCAGATCTTGAGTTGTTTGAAAGCACTGTGGAGCTGGTGTGCAAAAAATTGTCTACTGCACATATTAAGTAAATGTTATCTGCAAAGTGCATAAGACAATGCAAGAGAATCGGCTCTTCTAGAAGGGGTATAGATAAGTATATTCATTGTTGAGTTGTTTGAAAAAGTTCCACGTTATATAGTGTCAAATGATAGAATGCATAAGAAGGAATGGTTCACCCAAAAAAGAAAATGAGATTAGAGTGAGTAAACAATGACAAAAATAAAATTTTTGGATGAACTGTTTCTTTGAATAGCCAATGGATGGAAAGCTCTGAATCATTAGCCATAGAGAAAAAAAATACTAAAGCCTTTGTGCTTTATAATGATTCTTGATGTCACCAGGGTTTTCCTGCAAAAGTTCCTGTTAAGACTGTGCCAAGGTACTTTCCAGAGCTCAAGGGCTGAGCAAAAAAAAAAAAAAAAAAAAACAAGACTTGGAAAAAGGAAGGAACATTCCTGAACTCCTTGTCCAGTTTATTTTATCTAGTTATCAGATAATGACGAGTATAGGCTGTTCTGTTACAGAGATTTAAGTAGCCTGCCCCTTTAAGACTCTGAGGGCAGTGAAGGACTGGAGACTTTCTTCAGGTTGGTGGCGTCCTCTGCTGTTTGAATCTGGGTACTGCACTTAAAATATTCCCCTATGTCAAAATCATTTTTTTTTTTTTTTTTTTTAGTGCAGAATAATCACTTGAAATGCACTTTTTCCATCTAATATTTTTTCATACCCTCATGACTCATAATAGAACAATTTTTTTTCAGAGTAGAATTTTGCACTTGTGTATATATATGCAAATAATTTCTACTATTCATTTTGTGAAAGGAGATGTGAATAATACCCCTCAAATTACTCCCATTTTTTACATTTTGGTTTACTTTTCTATTTTAGTGTGTGTGTATATATAGAGTGAGTTTGTGCTGAAGAAAATAATTGAGTTACCATTCCAGCAGTTCTCTTGACTAGGTCCATATTATTGGGCTGCTAGTCAATTTACAGTTGAGCTGAAATGTAAACATTTTGTGAAAGAAAAAAAAAAAACCCTTTATATTTTAACGAGGAGATTTTAGAAAGGATTTGCCGCTGAATGGATTGCAGTGCTAAACCTTATATGTTAAAGAAAATGATGAAATGATGTATAAAACTGGACACAGAAATACAGTTTGTATTTTATCTGTAGAGGGAACTGGGGGAAAAAGTTGCAATCCAGACACGTTGCAAAACCAGCTGATGTAAAATATAGATATAGACTTTATTTTGTTTATAAAAGTGTATAATTTAAAGGTGTACATGTTTTTTTTTTTTTTTTTTCTTCTCTGTATGTTGCATTTTTCCAAGCAAGTTTTGTGGTTTGTTTTTGAAGCATAAATAAAAATGTTATGTTTACTTTTTTGGTTTAGGTTCATTTATTCATATATATATATATTATATATATTGTGATATGTCTCAGTAGGATTATGCAGTCAGTAAGTAATTTGTGTAAATAATGAATCTAAGTCTCAAACATATATCTAAGTAAGGGATAATATACAATTAGACATTATCACATAAATATTATCTGGTCATCATTCAAAGGGACAATATGTAGTTTTCCGCCACTAGAGGTCGCTTATTCAAAAAAAAAAAGGCGTAGCTTGATGACGCCTTGATTTCACGGAATCATGAAAGGTGTTCACGTCTACAGCCAGTGGAAAAGAATTGGGACAGGACTCGGGCAGAAATCATGTTCATGGATGAGATTATTAACGTTACTGTAGTATGAAGCAGAGCAGGGCCGAGTGCTGTGAGAGTTGAACAAGGCCGCTGGAGCGATTGCTAATGAGAAATGAGTGCGATACATGTCTTGAGATCAGCGGAGCTTTTATTATGCCGCAGTCGCCTCTTCCACTTCTTCTGGTCATGAGTATGTAGGGTAAAACAGCGCTGTTTCATATTAGATGTATTTGTGTGTTGAAAGTTGTTATAATGCTACTCCACGTTTGCTCGGCGGCTAATATGAGACACTTGTTGCACACTGCAGTAAGCTAGGTCGTTATTAGACATGATAAAACATGGTACTCGCAGTAAATCAAGAAAACAAGATTTGAACAATAAAACTTACTGTGTTGAGCTATATAACATGATTGGTTTTCTGTCGATGAATGTATCCATCCAAACAGTTGCTCACCTGACTAATAAAACATAATAGATTAAAGCGTCTTTGGAGTTTCCATGGTTTCTACAAAATAAAACCAGAAACTGAGGGTAACGCAGGTATGATGTCATTGATAGGCGACGTACGGACATGGTCCATGGCTGCGTTCCACTCCAGTTTTAGACAAGCACTCGCGAACTTCCCTAAGCACTTCCCCTCGGGGGAATCCCTGCCACCATTTTGAAGTGCGTTCCACTTCGTGAAGTGGACGAGGGAAGTTTATATGGACAGACCCTCGCTCCCTCTTTCAACTACTTAATATGTACACATCAGGCAGCTCCATAACCCACAATGCAACACGACTGTGACGTCACCGCATATCGCGTTTAATTTACCCCACCACAAACAACTCTATGATATATATATATATATTTTTTTTTAAATATTTAAAACACAGATATATACATATATAATGCTGCATTAAACAATTTTGAAAGAGGAAAAATAAATGAAATCCGCAATGGAGCTGATTTAAGTGATCAAGGACGTTCCAATTCAGCCCATTGCAAAGGTTCCGCCAGTAGTGGGTAACCAATGACGTACATCCGTACATCCGAGTCAACGAGACAGAGGGAAGTTAGCGAGGGAAGGGCATTTAGGCCCTATCCCCAATGGCACACTTCTATGCACTTTCGGTCTTGTGGACTTACAATGGCTGCCGCGTGCGCGTGTCCGTTAAGTCCACCAGACCAGAGTGTCCCATTTGTCAATTTTAGGCTTCAGAAGGGTGCTTGCGAGATCCGAGTCAACGAGACTGAGAGAAGGGTGTAAAAAAACAAACTGGAACGCAGCCTTAAGGCCCTGTCCCAAATGGCACCCTAAACACTCACGGCCTTCCTACGAGTCTGCACTTTCGTGACGTAACGTCGCTTTGATTGTCGGGAAGAAGTCTGCCGCAAAGCTCGCACCAGTGCGGGCTCAGCAAAAGTGCGCATCGAGGGCGCATATCGGCCGCAAAGGGGGCGCTCGCGAGCACCCTTCTGAAGCCTAAAATTTACAAATGGAACACCCTACGGTCTCGTGGACCTAACGGACACGCGCACGCGGCAGCCATTGAATTAGGGCCCTATGATTTCCGCGATGCAGAAAACGCGGACGGAATCGCGGAATCCAGTCATAAAAACGGAATTTAGTATATAACGCGGAATTTGTCAAATTTTTTGATTAATGAATAAAAAGCAGGTCAGTACACTTAAATCAAATCGCGATATAGACTAGTGTCCGTGAATATTAAAACGCAAATATACTATAATATTAAATATGAATCCTGCATGTCTGTGCCTCTGAAATGAATGACGCGGAAGCGCGGTTTCATTTACCTCACACACACACACACACACACTGAAGCACGTGCGACGCTCGCGATGTTTTCGTCCTCTGTCGCCTCACTATATGAGGAAATGAACGCACGAAATTCATCTCCAGAGCCGCTCTGAAAGTCACTTCGTCAGCATTTAAACGCTTCGTTTGAGAAAACTGCATAGACTGTAAAAAAGAGAAACTCAAAGCTCTTGTCAACCCGTCAAAATAAAAGTTCGATTTAACTTGACAGAAACATATTAGTGTTGTACAGTAGAATTTAGATATATTAATTATTAAAAACCATCTTTTTAAGAAATAATCTGTTTTTCTTCCATGTTTTAATTTTAACAGTAAAGCTCTGTTGTGCAGCACATTGTTTGACAAAAAAAAGTTTAATTTCATGATTAAAATATAAATTAAATGGTATGCGTTCATTTGATAGCCGGAAAAAATTTCAAAACAGAATTTCTGTTCCGTATTTTCTTATTAATTATTTTTTTTTAATTAATAAATTTTGTTGTTTTTAAGAACTCAATTAATTAGACATGCTTTTTGATTATTAAAATGTAGTTAAACCATTAAAATGGAATCCAGAAAAGTTAAAACATAAAACAGAATTTGGTAAAAATAAAATTTGGGGAAAGAATAAAATGGATGTCATAGGGCCCTAAAAATGTAATTTTTTGTTAAACTTTTAATAAATTGTTGGTAAATTGGATAAGTTTCATTATTTCCATTAATTGGACATGCTTTTTGATTAAATTTTAGTAATGTAACCATTAAAATGGAGTCCAAACTGAAAAAAACAGAATTCAGGAAAAAATAAAACGGATTTCATAGGGCCCTACCATTGTAAGTCCACAAGACCGAAAGTGCATAGAAGTGTGCCATTTGGTACAGGGCCTGAGACTTGCAGAAAGCTAGTCCCTCCACACTAGCGCTGAGGATGTTTCCCTGCATGTGTGTAACTGCATTGTGCTTGTTTGATTCAGGATATCCTCAATAGTAGTCTTCCTGTGCTTACTGGGACAAAATGCAGGTCACCGTCCACAGGAGACAGGCAAAAGTTCAACGAGGAAACTGAAGTGTTTGACCAGGTGTGGTGCAAAAGACTCGCAATTCACTTGGGGTTACCAGAGGCAAATTTGGCACAGTACATATGTATTCTATCATATCAAAGAAAAAACAAACAACTTTTTTTTACAAATGCAAATGCACACAAACAGTTCCAACTCTGACATTTTAATGGAAATTTTTGGAATAATTAATAAATTATTCTCCCACAGTTGAATAGAAGCGAAAACATTGTACAGTGTTTTTCACAATATTTCACAGTATTTACAAACTCCTTATCAGTGCCGAAAGCATCGCTGCACTATAGTAGCGCCCCCTGCTGGTCTCTAGCAAACACACTTGGGTCCATGCCAACCTAACAACCCAATACACTCCCAGTTCAGTTAAATATACAAAACAAGTAGAAATATTAAAGATATAAGGATAAATGAAACATTATCTGTACATTGGTTCAGTACATTCACAAAAGAACTGATCTCAAATAAAGCGCAAACTGTGAAGCAGACTTGTTTGGTATCATAATAAAAATCCCGACACAGATGCTTCCTGTAAACATCCCTTTTAAGAGCAGAGGTTTAAAAAGGGATATTTACAAGGTCATTTCAAATCATAGAGAATATATAATATACACACACACACACAGAGGTGGTGCTATGAAATGTCTAGGATGTTAAAATTTACTTTGTTACACCATAAGTCTCAATTCCAAAGGGAATAAACAGTTGTGGCCACATTGAAATTTTCATATTAAAGTGGAAAAATATAATCTCGCTTCAACAAAATTAAACTTTCCAAAAAAACAGGAATGCTGCTTGTAAACATTTCCCCCCTTCACATTAGAAATGTCCTTCACATCATAAAAGAAAATTGATAAGTAACTAATATTTTACAAACAGAAGTGGTTTTCTCGGTGGACACATTCACATATGTTCATCTACACTGATATCTTGCCATTGCACTCCTGTTATATGAACATGTTGTTCAAATTCATAACATTCTTCATGCATGTATGGAATATGCAGCTTATATAAATATTTTTTTTTACTTTTTCAGTCATCAGTCATCATGGACCACAAAGTGACAAATAAGTAAAAATCCATCAACTGACCTTAAATGTTGAATCTCATGGAAACTGTCAAAAGCTCGTCCGGGTCATATTTCACCACAAAATATGATGACATTATGAATAAAGAATCTGATCCCTATTTTATTAGATTTTTTTTTCATTTTGACAATTTATCCTAATAGTTTAATGAGAAAAATGCATTCTCATTACTGCTATGTACATAATATTATTTAAATTGTATAGTGTGGTGAAATATGACCTGGAAATGTTTCCACAAGATTGACCTTAAAATCGCAGATCAAGTTTTAGATCTAAGCAGCGACAAGTGAGCAGTACCGAAACAAAGTATATTAGCACAGAGCTATCAGGCAGTTCCAACTCATTAGAGAAACACTGGCTACAAAATTATTCATGGTTTTGTTGAAGGGCCTCTTGCTTTCAGTCGTCGCCTGCGGCTCAGACCATTTCATTATTAACCTGCACCTGACACAGAGCCAGAGACACCTCAGAGATTTCACTGTGACCCCAGCTCAAACGCAACGTCTAGCTTCAGTTTCAAGACGATCTGAAAATGACTGCTGTACTAATTGATCAGGGACTGATCTGGTTGGTCAGTAAAAGGACACTTGGGTTCAAGAAGCTGCCACAGAGATAGTGATTCCAGTTATACAGATACAGACTCCTATAGTGGTGCAGGTATGATGTCAGAACCCGGAAGACTAATTCGCCGCTGGTTCCTTCGGAATTTTCCTATGAGGTTTTATAATGGGGGTTTTAAATTTTTGAGTAAAATAAAGCCTGTGGTATACATAACTTGATGATACTTTGACGGTTTGTTCTACAATGTACACTTCACACACTAAACTGTCTATCTAGTTACTTATTAAATATCTCTGTTTTCAAAATTGAACATAGCTGCTTCAAAATTCGCGTTTTCGCTGTAAGTGTGTAATTTATTTTGTAGAAAATGTAAAAGTATAGTCAAGTTATGTTTACCACAGGCTTTATTTTACACATAAATCGAACACTATGATTTTATAATGGCCGACACTTTGTTGCTGTCTTGGCCATTATAAAACCCCATAGGAAAATTTCAAAGGAACCAGCGGCGAATTAGTCTTTTGGGTTCTGACATTATACCTGCACCACTCTATAGGGAGGGATCTCACAAAAACATTACAGGTCACATTTCACCCCTAAATTAAAAGTGAAAAAATAAATTACATTTTGCATAAAAAGAAAATATAACCTGTTTTGGGGCCATTAAGATCTCTTGCAGTCTGACATTTACCCTCCTCAAATTCACTTTTTTCCCCCCATAATTCTCATTCTTCTCAATGCTTTCCATTGGATTCTCATTACTTTAATACAGTAATTTGAAATTTACATGCTAATTGTCATGAAAATAATGTTACAATGCAATACATCTTAATAGTCATTGAAAGGCTTAATTTCTCTTTACAAAATATAATTGTTTTTTCTTCTTTTGGGGATATGGCCTGGTATGTTCTTGACAGGTTCCCCTAATTATCTCTCCTCTAAGTTTACAGTACAATGAGTGACTAAAATGGTGCAATTCTTGGCATTTTCGATACGCATGACAAAATAAACAGATGATTTTTGTGCTTTGTGGAGCTCTAGTAGGTTTCTACTGGAATGTTTTACTCAAGACAAAAATGGCAAAAGCACGACCAAGAAATAAAATGCAATTTAAATAACGCATATTTAGAAGAGACTGTGAACTGATCTTCTATCTCTTGTTGTAGACGACAGAATTTTAGATGCACAGTATTGAAACGAGATGAAATTCTAACTGTTTTGAAAGGGGACACTTTCAAACCACATAGAACTAGAAAGTCCAGGTATTTTCTCCAGTGAGATGGCAATTACATCCCTAAGTCTGCAATTAATATTCTGAACTTAAATAATCTTTTCCTTTTGGCTCCAGGACATCCTCACAGATGGTGACCTGAATCAAACTACACAACACTGTTACATAAATATTGCCCCCTTTTCCAGTTTTGGAAAACCATTAGATTGATATTTAAGGGGGGTTTGACATTAGGAATGAGATTAGAGATCATTGAGCAGATAATGACTTTCAAATCTCAGTTTGAGCTTTGCCAGGTGATGCAGACACATTTAGGACAGAGAGCGAGAAAAGGAGGGGGAAGCGGGAAGCAGGCTGTAATATTCCACAGCCTCTGACAAGTGGAAAATTCAACAGAACTTCTCACAACCATAAAAACTAAATAGGTGGAAACATGGTCCTACAGACGCTGAGGTTTCTCGTGGCCCTGACTTCTTGGGAATGTCTGAAGTGAGGCCAGATTGACTTCATTGGTTACTTGGTTACTTGCCTTTTAGCTGACGCCATTCATCCAAAGTGACTTACGGAGGACTAATTGCAGAGGTTAAGTAATTTGCTCAAGTGCGCAATAGTGTAGGACAGGGCAGGATTTTTGACCTCAGTAACTGTCTAGTTCTCGAGTCACCCCTGACTGGCCCTAAACCAGAAACCTTGATTTCTTCTCATCATTACAGCGCTGGGAGATAAATCTGAAAGCATTAGCACATTTTTGGGTCTTTGCACATTTGTCATTGCAAAAGAAGAAATATCCGGTAGGCAGAAACTAAGATGTTTCTTGTTAATCAACGCCTGCAGTATCAACAAATATCCTTGCTAAACATCACTACAGGCCTCCTTCACAGCAAATCATTCTGCATAAGTTTGCAATGGATCTCACACTGCAAAACTCATAACAAGAAGTTCCAAAGCAAAGTCGGCTCCAACAATGGAAGGATTTTTTTGGTGCAAAACAAGTGCCCTGTAACAATTAATAAATAAATTGTATTTAAAACATAAAAACTCACTCCATTTTATGGAAAACTTGATCAACTAGAAGTGGAGTCCCAAAGAGAAACATGGTTTTTGAAAAAGGAATCAAGAATTTGTGGAACAAAGACAAGTTGCCAACCAATCATAAGAGGTCCCAGTGCTCACCCCTGCTGTACCTCATACCCTCCCCTGACTGAAAAGGCCTCTGATTCAATGGTCAAACGGTCATCGGTGAGGCCAACAGATACCAGCGTTGCCCCCTCAGTCTTGAAGTCTCATTTGGGGATCTCCAGGGCCGTAACTGCAGGTTTGGTTTTGAAGTACTGATTGAAACGTAGCACGGCATACCTAGAAAAAGAGTATGACAAAATCAGATCTGAAAGTCAAATTTAAGAATGGGATTAAAGTAGACAGCATTGTCAGAAATGTACTTTTTTATTATTTAAGGGTATAAATAATAAAAATAATAAAAAATAATTAAAAAAAATAAAATAAAAACATACAACATGTCATCGATTTATATCAAATACTCAAATTGAATATAGTTTTGACCAATTATGGCAAAATAATAATCAAAATAATTTTTTCATGTATTTATGTATTAAGTATTATGTTTGTAGCACTTTGAGTAGGCTATATAATATAAAACAAAAATCAATGCATTATTAAATATAACTATAATTGCAAATAATTGTCAAACTACCGGAAATTTTTTTTTTTTTTTAAAAATATACATTTTAAAAAATTTTATGGTTCCTATGAAATATATCAAATATTAGATAATATTAAAAAGATAACATTCAATTTCAGTGGCATTTTTGCCGTGAGACCAGGCATTATTTAATGTTAATGTTAACTTTACATAATTTAACGGCATATTTATCTCCAATAATTGATATTTAATTTTTTTTTTTATCTTTATAAGGAGATTTTTTTAACAAAAATAAAAACATACAACATGTCATCCATTTGTCAAATAATTTAACTGAATATAGTTTTGACCAATTATGGCCGTTTTCTGTAAAATCAACATCATTTTTTAATGTATTTATGCATTAAGTATTATGCTTGTATTATGTATTACGTTTGTAGCACTTTGAGTGAGCTATAATATAAAACACAAATAAATGCATTATTAAATATAATGTAACTGTCAAACTACCAAAAAATGCTTTTAAAAAATTTATGGTTCCTATGAAATATATTAAATAACATATAACATTAAAAAGAGGCATTACAGGTGCATTTTGTCCATTTCAATAGCATTTTTGCCCTGAGACCTGATTAATTTGTTGCTCTGAAAGACACTGAAGTTTAAATAAATTTACATAATAATTTTTATCCCTTTTCCACATGCAAAGAGGCTTATTTTTCAAACAGCCTGCAAGACCCCTCCTGATCTCATCTGTGCAGGCAGTGATTTGTTTTTAAAAGGTGCAGCCACCTTTTAACAACAAATCCTTCCTTGAGAGGAACCACGACCTGTTGCTTGGAAACTGGTGATGTAGGAAGTTTACAGAATATATTACTTGAGCCAGTTTAATAAAAGTGAGCCACGACACCAACAAAAATATCCTCAGCCTACAGATGACATAACTCACCCCCTCCGAAAAACCAACTCAAGAATAACTTAAGCACTAAAAAGTTTCATTGGGCTACAGCACAAGATTTCGAGTGTCATGTGCCAAAGTCACAGAGGGTGGCAGGCCGCAATTCACTTGTCCTGAATCAAATCTGCTTTTCAACTCTTGAAAACAAACACCATTGACTGGTTTCTATGGGCAATAGAAATAACAGTCCTCACCCATTCATGCGCAGTATGTGGGAGAGCTTCATATAAGACCTTCACCTCCAACTGAGGCATTCATACACAGATTCAGGTCTAATGTATTTTTAAGTTGCAAAGACAATGGACACTGTTTTAGGATTCTGTTTTAGCCATGAACCCAAGAGATCTAACCTTCAACTCAGGTCTCAGGTGTTTCTGTCAGGTGAATGGTTAAGGTGTTAACTGTGGTTTGAGGCAATTTTTGGTCAGTGAATCACTTGGAAATTGAACTTTGGCCAAATCATATTTTGACTTGCATAAAATAACATTTCTAACACAAAGTCAATGCATGAACAAATGGAAATCAGAGTATACGTATGTATGTATGCATATATGTGTGTATATATAGATCACCATATTGTAATATAAGTGGGTATTTGTTGTTGTTCTTTTAAAAAAAAATGGCATTTGTCTTATTTGTATAATATTGCAATATTCAGGAGTTTTTCCCAGTATAAAAGTTTATATTAGGTTACAAAAGTGTATTAGGTTACTTGCCTGGTTATTGGCTGCATTAGTTTCCACAACTTTCTGTCACTTACTGTTACACTCTTTATCTGCCTTTAACACCCATTTCTCTTAACACAGTCAGGGTTGATAATGATCTTTATGCCTGTAAATAAAGCCTCCCCCATCACAAGAGATGAAAGGTTTGCTGAGCTGGATACACCACTTACCCGAGGAAGTCAAACTCGATGGAGGAGTACTTGGCTTGGATCAGGGCCCAGAAACCCCAGAAGAAATGTGAGGCCTGCCAAAGCGGAAGAACAAGAACTTTAGGCGAAAACCTTCCAGCTCAATCCACACAGATGTATGACTGACAGCAATCATCATGCAACAAGCTTGTAATCCAATACCTTGGAATAAACAACCATAAATCAACTTCATAAGTCCTGCATTATCAAAACACTTCCTTTTCTAATGTCCTCTGCACATGCAACACTTACCAGAGCAAATTTGTTGACTTGTACGTAGAGCGTCTCCAGTTCATGCTGGCTCACCTCCTCGCCTTTCTTGGTAAAGAGCTTGTAGGCCTGCAGGTAAGTGTGCAACCAGTCCAACTGCATCTCTTGACTGGGATAAAGGTTATAGTCGGGTTCACTCATGCCTGATGAACACACACATATGGAAGGGTAATGCAAATCAGTTTCCTGAGCATAATTTTTTTTTATGAGTGATATTTTTATGCTGCTCACCTGCAAATTCATTGAAATGATTTCCAATGTCAAATGCTTGATAGTTGTAACTTGAATATTCATAATCGATAAAACGAACATGACCTGAAAAAAAGCAAGAGGGTTTGATTTGTAGTAAGGCAAAATATTAGTCTTAAGTGCTTTTTGAAACAAAATCCCCAAACTTAATTCCTTAAGTGAAAAATGTAAACACTTTGGCTCTATGGTGTTGTCAATATTGCTTTGTTTGTTTGCGCAGCCCAACATGTCAACTTCTGGCTCAACCAAAAGCAAGACACGGAAGGCAGCATGGAAGCGGTGGCAGAAACCTGGAACCAGTCAATTTTTTTGCTATTCTAAATTGTTGCTATGAGTACTAAGACATACATTACCTTTCAAAAGTTGGGGTCAGTAAGAGTTTTTTTTTTATTTTTTTAAAAAATTAACACTTTTATTCAACCAGGAAACTTATAATGTTACAAAATATTTCCATTTCAAATTAATTCTGTTCTTTTGAACTTTCTATTAATTGAAGAATCGTGGAAGTATTGTTTTCATCATTGATAATAATAAATGTTTCTTGAGCAGCAAATCATCATATTGATGTGACACTGAAGACTGGAATAATGAGTAATTGAGCTTTACATTAAAACAGAAAACTGACATTTTAAATTGTAATAATATTTCACACTATTACTGTTTTTACTGCATTTTGATCAAATACTAAATGCAGCCTTGGGGAGCATAAAAGACTAAATAAAATCCTGGGATTTGAATGGATTATGAACAGTGGGCTATGAAATTACTAATATTATTTTCCCCACCCATATGACCTTGGTTACACAGGCAAAGCTGTTCCAGAGGCAGAGAAATTTAGTGCATTTTGATAGTGCTTATGAATATTAAAGTGTTTTCTTTCGAATAATGCAAACTTTTGTGCACAATAAGACCAGGGACATTTATTATAATATATGGTCAGTTTAATTTCTTATGGTCATGAAGCTGACATAATACCCACCTTCCTTTGCATTGTGAATGATGTTCTTGCAGAGCAGATCGTTGTGACAGAGCACTACAGGAGAGCCCAGCTGCGACAGGTGTTCCTTCATCCACATCATTTCCTGTTCAAGCACTTCCTGACTGGGCACTTCCTGCTGAATTCTAAATCAAAAAACATAGAAAGAGTGTTTGACATCACAATAATGTCACAAAATAGATTTTTGGAAAATTAAAGTTTGCTTATTAATGATGTTTGTTTAGTAAAAAAATTGGTAACACTTTACAATAAGGTTTTTATTTGTTTACTACATTAGTTAACATGAATTAACCATAAACAACACTTCTACAGCATTTATTAATCTTAGCTAATCTCAACATTTACTAACACATTTTTAAGATTAAAAGTCATATCTTTTAACATTAGTTAACATGAACATTTTTATTATCTAACATTAACAAAGGTTAATAAATGCAGTAAAAATATGTTCATGTTAGTTAATGCATTAACTAAGATTAACAAATGAGACCTTACTGTAAAGTGTTACCAAATAATTGCACAACTTTCCTCAACTAGGCACACGATTTGAGTTTCACGTCTGTGGACAGTACGGGACAAGTTATGCATAGAAGTTCAATATTTAGGGTTAGGAGTTTGTTCAAATCACTAATCTTAAGTATGAGTAATAGTAAGCATCTTTTGGTTTTAATACTGTATTATTATATATTGAAATTAATATAACATAGTATGTTAAGTAACTAACATAGTTAACAAATGTTAACAATTATTGTGAAGTATTACTAACAATTTCAACTAAACGCTTCATCAGGAAGCTTTTAGCTTAACAAAGGATGGATTAACAAAAGAGAAATTAAGACGGTGATAATGTGGTCCAGTCCCACCAATGAGAAAGCCTGTCTGAGTGACCACTCTCCCCTTATAATGGGCTTAAGTAGCTATTTCTAGAATCTCCATTTGCTGTGCAGCAGCTCACTCAAAACCCAGCAGTCTCTCTGACTGATCTGTGATTTGTTGCATGCTTTTTTGCACAAGTTTATGACTTGTATAAAGTATCAGGAAACTACTGAGTAAAATCATTATATTAAACATTGGGGAATAATATAATCTCTACCAGAGAAACTCTTATGAAACTAATGCTCTGATGACTGATGACGTAAATGATCTCTGGCTCCCGATAAACGTCAGAATGCAAACAGCCACCAGCTTTTAAGAGCGAGCATCTTTGTAAGGAAGACAATTGAGATGATTATGTGACATAACAGTTCTGAGCATGAGATTAGACAGACAAATGCAATCTGGGACTCGTGAAACACCTGTCTGAGCAAAATCAAAATTCAAACGCGTCTCATCCATTCAGATTTCTGAGCTGTGATGAGTAATAATCTGAATTTTAATGAGATAATTTAAGATTTAAAAATTTAAACCTATTCTGCTTTTTTTACATTTTCAACTTTCTTTAGTGTGTAATGTTGCTGTCTGAGCATGAAAAAAGTCTGAAAAGTAGCAAAGCACAGTCACTCCAAAGGGAGTTAAGGCACGGATCTACTTCATTTTCTGCGTTTCGCTCCGTCACTCGCACAGTCGTGAATCACGGCTTTCAAAGCATAATCAACCGCGGATGAGAACGGATGGACAATTGCATCTTTATACAAGTTCTCTACAAGACATTGGAGGGCAGCACTGAGTCATGTCATTTACAGGACATTAACTCGGAAGGATTGAGGAAGAAAAGTATCGGATCTGCTATTGCACGCAAATTTTAGAACAAGAACCAAAACAAAACGATGGAGATTGATATGCTGCTTTGTTTACTTTTTTGTATCGCCACCTATTGGACTCTTTTGTCTCAAAATTTACCTTGCACATGCGCTGTTGTACACGCACCAGACATCCGCGGACCCTCCTGATGATGAAAATGACATCACACAGACAGTGTGCGGACCGCCGCGGAATGCGGAAACACATCACAATATTCCTCATTTAAATAATTTCCGGCCAAAAGCATACACTAAAAAGGAGCGAGGCCTGGTTGAGTTGCGTTAGTACTGTGTTGAAACTTGTGGTTATGGTACGGGGATGTGACATTTCTGAAACACGCTTAAAGGGTTGACCAATATCAACACACTGGTCCAGCTGGCCAATCAGAGCACATTTCGCTTTTCGGAAGGAGGGGCTTTATAGAGACAGGAACTAAACAGAGCATTACTGACAGACTGGGAAGAGAGGTGCTGCAACAATGTCAAATATGTGAAGAATAGGGTGTTTTTTGAACATTCAAGCATGAAATCCTAGAACACAAAAACAAAATCAAGACTTTGTAAAAGGGCTTAATATGGCTTCTTTAAGATTCATTCCCTGAAGTTTACCTGACATTAGAGGCTTGGTCTGTGAACTCCGTGGCCACTAGCGAGAAGTACTTGCGCATTTTGATCCACAGGTTGGGTTTGGGGATGCAGCCATTGTGTGCGTGGATGGCGTGAATGCGGGCCATTTCACGGGCGATAAGTCTGCCAATAATAACAAAGGAAGACGTTGGTCCAAACTGCAATGTTCAATTTCAGCTTAAACACAATGCCTGGAAAAAGCTGTTTATGTGGAAAAATGGATATTAGTCCAAGGTCACCTGTGTAATTTGCGATACGGTTCACTGTGTGCCTGGAAGGAGATTACATGACCCTCATGAAGGGAATGAACACTTCGGTCTGAGTGCACATGATCTTTGCGCCAAATTTTGCTTAGACTATAGGAAGAGGTTTCCACAAGCCATTCTTCAATATTTAAAGACACGTTTCAAAAAGGTGCTATTATATGCTATACATTTTATCATTATATACATTATACTTTAATTCAGCAAGGATGCATTAAATTGATCAAAAGTGACAGTAAAGATTTACAACATTAACATTACAAATAAATATTAAGCAGAACAACTGTTTCCAACATTGATAATAATTAGGAAGGTTTCACCACATCAGCATATTAGATTTCTGAAGGATCATGTGACACTGAAGACTGGAGTAGTGATGCTGAAAAATCAACTTTGCATCACTGGAATAAATTACATTTTATAATATATTCAAAGAGAAAACAGTTATACATTGTAATAATATTTCACAATATTACTGTTTTTACTTTACTTTTGATCAAATAAATGCAGCCTTTCAAAAACAATAAAAGAATCTTACTAACCAAAAACTTTTGAATGGTATTGTAAACTGATTTCAGTATGTATGAAACATATTTTTTCTTACTTTTAACTCATCACATTGCATTCTAGGATTCTCTTATTTGCAAGAATACATGTGATACTGTCTTAGCATCTGATCAAATGAGGTATAATTATGTAATTAGTATAATAAATATGTAAGTAGTACAAGGTTTTGGACTGAGCTAAGGCCAGTTTTAATGACTTCACTATTATTATTACAAAAGCCAAAATAGACCAAAAATGTTCCAAAAATAGGCCAAAAACTAAAATCAGTGTCAAAGTACTCCACGTTCTAACCCAAATGCTAAAGTCAAAAGACCAACCAAATGTGTTATTTTTAGAAGGAACACCCACACTTCTATTCTGTGCCTTGTGTCGAACGGACCCACCTCAGTAACACAGGGTCCCTGACGTCTTGAGTATCCAGAGCGCGTCCTTGCATGAACTCGTAGCAGATGCCATTCTGGAAGGTGCAGTAAAGTCGGGGTGCGCAACCATTGGCATGTAGAACTTGGAAGCTCTTCAGTTCATTGTCTCGGTCCACAATCAGCTCGGTCTTGTTGCCGTACACCCTGACAAGCACCACATCCTCGTCGCAATCCTCCATATAACACCCCACCAGTTTGTTAGTTGTGCCATCTGTGAAAAGCTGAAGGGACAAAAAAAATTTAACATAAGGCTATCATGATCAAATTGCAATCACAGCTACATTTTGTTGCAAGATGCACAGACCTTTCAGTCAAATTGAAATGGCATTCAAATCCAGTTTCACTTTCCTTAATGTTCCATAATTGCAATTTCATGTATCAGGAACTGCATGTTGACTGAAACTACTTAATGTTGACAACCTGTTTAAGGGTTAGATCACCCAAAAATGAAAATTCCTTCATTAATTACTCACCCTCATGTCGTTCCAAACCCATAAGACTTTTGTTCATCTTCAGAACACAAATGAAGATCTTATTGATGAAATCAGAGATTTCTGTCCTTCCATTGACAGTCTACACAACTACCACTTTGACGCTTCAAAAAGTTCATAAAGAGATTGTAAAACTAATCGTTAAGAATTGAGCGGTTTGGTCGAAATTTTCTGAAGAGACTCGATCGCTTTGTATGATGAACAGATTGAATTTAGGCTTTTATTCACATGTAAACATTGATCAGTGAACATAAACAAAAGCTCAACCGAACCTGCTTGATGCGTGAGAACAAACCTCATTGGTTCTTGCGGAAGCAAGCTTCTTGCACGTCAAGCAAGCATGATTGAGCTTCAATTTACCATAACTGATGTGGGAGTTGATGAATGTTTATATGTGAATAAAAGCCTAAATTCAATCTGTTCTTCATATAAAGTGATCAAATCTCTTCAGAAAATGTGGATTAAACAGCCTGTAGACTGTCAATGGAGGGACATAAATCTCTCAGATCAGATTTTATTAAAATATCTTTATTTGTGTTTTGGAGATGAACGAAAGTCTTACAGGTTTGGAACGATATGAGGGTGAGTAAATGATGACAGAATTTTCATTTCTGGGTGAACTAGTAAGTGGGACACTTGGCACTCTTTTTTATATTGCCTTTTTCCCTATCACATATTTTAGTAATCATCATAAATTAGGTGATCATTTGAAAGCTTATACACTTTATCTTGTGAAAGTTTTGAAATTGGACATTGCGTTACCTTTTAGCGGGCTCCTCACCCTAGCGGGTGATGTCATGTTTCAAATGTTACAAAATTTGGACTATTTTATAGTCAAATCTTTTTCGAAACTTGACAAAACACATCGTTGGAAGGGTTTGAGACTCAAGGTTCCATATTTGACTGTTTTGTGATAGCAGTGATATTGTGACAGAAATGCATTGGCTAATTTTGGTATAGTGCCAAAATAAAATCTCACAGGAACCTCAATTTTTGTGATATCAACTTCAAATTTGGAATCTAGCAATTTTAGACTCCAAATTATTTTGTAAAATATATTTTTAAATAAAATATAAAATGTTTAGTACAGTACATTTGCTAAACATACACTTCTAAAACTTTTTTTACACTTTCATGTTTTGTTCTTTGTCTTCTTTAAAAAGAGACCAACCTCAGGCCTGTGTTCCAAAGCATTAAAGGGTTAGTTCACCCAAAAATAAAATTATGTCATTTATTACTCACCCTCATGTCGTTCCACACCCGTAAGACCTTTATTCATCTTCGGAACACAAATTAAGATATTTTTGATGAAATCCGATGGCTCAGTGAGGCTTCCATTGACAGGAAGATAATTAACACTTTCAAATGCCCAGAAATGTACTAAAAACATATTTAAAACAGTTCATGTGACTACAGTGGTTCAACCTTAATGTTATGAAGCGACGTGAATACATTTTGTGCACCAAAAAAGCAAAATAACAACTTTTCAGCAATATCTACTGATGGCCGATTTCAAAACACTGCTTCGAAGCTTTACGAATCTTTTGTTTCGAATCAGTGGTTCGAAGCGCCAAAGTCACGTGATTTCAGTAAACGAGGCTTTGTTACGTCATAAGGCTTGTTCGAGATGCATTGGCGCTGCGCAGACCGATTGGCGTCAAAGTTCTGCGAGAGCAATTGGAGAGCATACGACACCTCATGCTTTCGAATTGCTCTCGCGGTACTTTGATGTCATACGCCACTCGGTCTGCACAGCGCCGATGCATCTCGAACAAGCCTTATAAGTGTTTCGAAATTTCAATAGTTCATGTGACTTTGGCAGTTTCATACGCTGATCCGAATCACTGATTCGAAACAAAAGATTTGTAAAGCTAATTTTTAAAGCTTATTATTAAAGCTTCGAAGCTTCTTGAAGCAGTGTTTTGAAGTCGCCCATCACTAGATATTGTTGAATAAAGTCATTATTTTGTTTTTTTGGTGCACAAAAAGTATTCTCGTCACTTCATAACATTAAGGTTGAACCACTGTAGTCACATGAACTGTTTAAATACGTCTTTAGTACCTTTCTGGGCATCTGAAAGTGTTAATTATCTTTCTGGCAATGGAGGCCTCACTGAGCCATTGGATTTTTATCAAAAATATCTTAATTTGTGTTCCGAAGATGAACGAAGGTCTTACAGGTGTGGAACAACATGAGGGTGAGTAATTAATGACAGAATTTTTGGGTGAACCCGTTAATGAATTACAACTATATAAGTTCAGATATTCACATCTATGCTCAATAAGGGGTGTGAAAGTTAACCGATCTTAAAGAATAAAATAAGCCATTTTCAATCATTCGAATGTCAATCATGATGGAGCATATGATAAATTGGCAAGACCTTAAATTCTTTGTGTTTGTGACAATGTATCCCACAATTCACAGCACTGGCCTCGCCACCCACCAATGCATTTCTGAGATTCCTGAAATGACTTATGTACAAACAGCGGCAGTGGTCGCCATACAGAGGATGAATTCATCTCTGAGCAGGTGCCATTTTGAGAGTTCAACAGTTTTGTCGAAAGGTTACAACACTTAAAACGTGTAATGCATCTCAATAGTAAATGGGTTTAAGATAAACGGCTGAAAGCAAATATACCACAAATATCTGAACAAACTTTGAAATTAGAAATCGGAAAGTGACATGAAGCATGGTTTGAACCGCTAAGAATTGTTTGAATGGTCAGTGTTTACAGTTGAGCCTAGGTCAGGTGGTTATTATCAACAAACACAACACAACTACCAACCCTTTTTCTAATGTCACATAACCATGTGGCTCTCCTAAACGGCTGGAACGCCGGAGCTCATCTGATGAATGGCATCAAAATGCCACACGCCAACAGAGCAGCTTTATTTTGAGCATTTTGGCTTCATTCAAAGGACTGTACCAAAGCAGCTGTGGACAATATGTTTGGGCACAATGCATGTTTTTCATTGATGAAAACTATGCTGGCTATCTGTAAACAGTGCCCATCTGTGTGGAGGTGAAACGGGATAAGGTTCATTCATCCTGGCTCAACAGCGGCAAACACAACTCATGTTGTGGCCCAAGAGAAAGGGGGTGAAAAATACATGTCCGAGTCATAGGTCACCCCAAAATTATAAGAATGAAAATGTGAAAATGAATCCTGTTTTTTAAAACTAGGACCAAGGATAGGCCAGTGTAAGAGTTTGGAGCCATTCATTGAACATGTACATGTGTTTTTGTCTCATGCAAATTTAGATAAATTCAATATCGCTGCTGTGTATTCTGCTGATTTAAATGTCACCAAGGTTACATTATCTACTGGCTGACATGGTTGAGGTTTTGTTGAAATAACAACAAGGACTTGAGAAAGGAATGGGTTGAAAATTGTAAACGAATCAGTAAGGTTTGCATCATATGCCTTTATTTTCCTGGAAAAGTGTAGTGTGGATCTATAATGTGTATTTAATCGCAATTATAGTCACAAAAATGTTTAGACTGAAAATGACAAAGACTGAAATGGTTGAAATGCTGTATTACTTAAAATGTTTTAAGAGCACTATAGCACCAATTCTACGGATTTTGACTTCATACATGATTTTTAGGAAAATCATGTTAAAATGTAAGTATCAAATATGATCCATCAGGCTTTTGAGGAATGTTTATTTGTACACCTCTCAATCGTCATTATATTGCATTGCATTATATGTTTTGTCCCCACAATTAAAACTACAAAGTTCATAAAACTAAGCATTTAAATATCACCATACTAAAGCATATTATTAAGAGATATAGAAAAATTCTATTTATATGCAGAATTTTATCATACTTTTTGGCCATATAAATATCAGCAACTGCACCAAATTGCATATTTTTGCTCAGTTTGGGCTCCTCTAATATGAGCTCCATATTCTCACTATATGAGCCATAAAAGCCTGATGTAAATATGAAGCAAATATGAAATATGTTCATTAATAACCTTCACTTCCCATCACACTAAATGATAACACTCAAACAGATATGACAGATGCAGCGCGTGAGGCTGACAGTCAGTGCAATAATACAAAGTTTATAATTGTGCTAACTGTGTAGCATACGTGGCGTTGGGCGGAGATGTCAGGCCAGTCAGTAAGTGTGAGTCACAGAGTCTAATCAGGTTATTTAAACAGCTGCATTAGGATAAACTCAAGGAAGCAGTAAGAGAGGCTTGCTTTATTACTATTAATAACTGTTATTGACTGTTATTGACTGTGTTAATATTGTGAGCCTTCTAAATGATATTTTCCAATTAAGTCGTGAGACTTTGATCTGATTTTGCAAATACAATAGGCTGATCACTTTTAAATCAAATATGATTTTGGGTCGAGTAAATCTAATCAGATAAACTAGTTTCAAAACAGAATGCCAGGTGGGAGCTGCTCTATTTGTGAAATAACCTCCTATTCAGAGGTGACAAGTAACAGCTGACCTATGTCAAGTACAAAAAAAGAAAAACATTATATATATATATATATATATATATATATAATATATAGTGTGTGTGTGTGTGTGTACACAGAACAACAACAACATGACCTGCAACAAAATGCATTGACACCACCTGTAACCCAAAAGACCTTGAGGTATATTTATATCAGATTTATATATTATATATTTATGCACCAGACAAGTACATTTACATGATGGCAAAACAAAGCAAACTCATTTCACTGAACTTAAAGATTTATTGAGGTGTCAACATGATGTTGAACTGGGATATGCAAACACAACTGTGTTGACACTATGATGGACAGATGAAGATGACTTCAAAACACCATCATAACACAAATTTCTTAAACACATTAACATTTTTAAATTAATCTATCTATCTAAATATATATATATATATATATATATATATATATATATATCATAATTATACACACATAAATATATAATATAAAAAGATAGATATATAAAATAATATATATATATATATATATAAAAGATCTTTAAATCAGTTTAATATTTTATGTGTGTGTGTGTGTGTGTGTATATATATATATATTATAAAATATTAAACTGATTTTAAGATCTTTTTTATCTTGATTTGAAGATTTTTAGCAAATAAGTCACTGCCAGCTGGCCAATGACGTATACAGGAGACGCACCTCACGTCATATATTAAAAACCTCCCTTACCTGGCGCAAATGGTAAAATGATTTCTTTATAGCTGTTTTATTACAGAATGTGTGTGATTATATGTGGTTAAACTGGGTGTGATGTACAGCAGCTGGCTAAGTTAGCCAGGCTAGTTTTGAACGTCACTCCTACGGTCATAGCTAGTAATATGACGTGGTAACACACAAAACCTTCAACGTCATTTACGCTATATTAAAAGCTATTCTTCACTGAAAATTAAAAACGCCACAGAAAAAAAAAAAAAAAAAAAAAAAAAAAGGCCCTAAACACGCCGGGAGTAGATTAGCTCAAGCTACACAGTCACACCTACCTTAGTCTGGATCAGGTTCGGGTCCCAGCCTGGTCTGAGCTCTTTAATCAGCTTCATCGCCCCTTCCGTAACATTATGTTCGTCCACGAATATCGGGAATTTTCTGATCGTCGGTGACCCGACCGGCACGTGGATCTCCGTCTCCATCATATGATTTATCTGTCTATTATTGCCCGACATGAAAGTTTCTGAATCTATAAGTATTAAATAGGTATATTAAGTGTTCGGGGGGTCTTAAGGTTTTTATTTAAACATGTACTGGAGGTCCAGTCCGGTTTAGTATGTGCAGAGAAAAGAGGAGCGACTCATATGCCGGTACCGTTGGTTTCTGTCATCACGGCAGGAAAAAAACGGCGCTTCTTCCTTCTGTAGGCACCGCCCACAAGAAATCATCCGATGACGGAGCCTGGCTGATAAATATTCATGAGGTCAGGCTGACGACTCTTCAGAACCTTCCAATGGCGAATGATTGCCTTATTAATATTGATTAGGTAAACTTACGTTGCTTTGTAGTCGTCCGTGGTAAGGGCTTGGCTCATGAATATTACGAGACATGCCTTCAGCATTGTAAGATTCGTAAATAACCTGGATTTATGTCTCTCAATAAACATATGCTCAATATTTTGTCTTTTTTGAAGTGTAATTTGTTATGTATCATGGTATTAGAAAGAAAGAATATAGGCTATTACGAAAATATGAAGTCACAGTTGAACCTGGGGAAATGTAAACAATCTGAATATTTAGCCAAATTAAATGACAAGCCTAAAGGAGTGCGTTGTCTAAACTAATCTCAGGTTTACTGTAATCATGTGTCATTATTGCATGCTATCTATGAATCAGGCCACTAGGAGTCTCTCACAAAGGCAAAACGGGCCCAAATCATTCATTTTTATAATATAAGCTAAAGTGCCCTCTGCTGGCTAAAAGAACAAAGAACATGGTTGATGATAATGATGAGAAAAATTTGAGAATATTGGAAAATGATTCTAAAATATGTAAATAATTTTGTAAATAATAGACAGACTGAAAAAATAAGCCTTAACACTTTGCAGAATGTAGAATGTTGCAGAGAAAATAAAACAGGAAAAATGTCAATGTCATCTATACATATAGGCCTATATATATATATATATATATATATATATACAGTTTTTACTTTTTATTAATATTTTTAGTTTGTTTTATTTTTATATTTTTCATTTTCATTTTAGTTGAAGTTTTATTATTTTTTGTTTTGTTTTGTCATTATTAGCCTATTATTATTATTATTATTATATTAATAAATTATTATTAAACATCAAGTTAAAATAAATGAGAATTGAGATGGCAACATTCAGCCACTAGATGTCCTCACAACTTCTTCAAAGAGTGGACTGGCATACTGGCTGCGTCCGAAAACTTCCAATAGGGTCTGGCCTCGCTGCCTTATCAGGCAATGACTTTGCAGGCAGCGTTTGAGCACGAAGGTACCTCACGAAAATGATTTCGGACAGACTTCTGTTCTGAGGCAGCGTAACAGTTTAATAGTCTACAGCAAAATAGAGCAAACTTTGCAAATAACTAAGCAAATAGCCTATTTAATTACTACAAAAGTAATTTCTCGTTAGAAATGATACCAGAAGTGGAAAACGTTGGTCAAAAACATACATTTACACACAAACTGACCACCAAAAGCAACTTTCAGACGCCATCTTTAATTTTTTAATCAAAGGCAGCGAAGGATAGGCCTACATCTATGCTGTCTTCAAAAATCAACCAGATGAAGGTAGCCTAACTCGGGAGAGTTATATATTCCTATTAATTTCAACTGCCAACTGCCATTTCATAATGCCATTTGAATGGGACACAACACTGAGTGACTGAGTAACTAACCATTACGTAACTTAAATATGCTTCCTACATTGTTTTTTATTACAAGAAAAAAAAAGTGCTTTAAAAAATATTCATAATATGTTCTTGCTTGTCGTTCTGTGTTGGTCTGAAAAATATTGCATATCACAATTAATTTGACATGTCTAACAAGAAACAGTTCCTCTCAGGCATAGGTTTTCCTTTTCAGGGAGCATAAATGAATGGGCCACTGCACACACTGATGTCATGCTTTCACACTTGCAGATACACGTCTCTGTCAACTGTTTCCGTCTTTAGTCAGGCATCCTCAATTGTTCTTGAGGACTGGAATGTTGTGTGATTTTTCTGAGGGGGTTGGTTGCTTGTCAATGTATCCTGGAAACTCTGAACTTGTTTCTGCAAAAGCACCACTAGAGCGGTTCATGCAATACCAAAGAGTTCAGGAAATTTGTTTGCGCTCCAACTGAACGGAACACGTGATGAATTACCTGTGTTCGTTTTAAAATAAACTATACAGGCGTATTCTGTTAGGGTGACCCAAGACCTCCACACCCAAGACAAATTCCCCTTTCAAAGTTCATGTTGACACAACTTGTGCAGTAAAGATTGTACTGGATTGTCTTTTTCATGTACACATGTGCAAATATACATGCACACATATTCACTTTACATTTAGGCTATGTATTCTTTCTATGTTAACACGCACACGAAAATCCTCTGTGAATAATTACCTGCACATGTACAATACTAAATACAGATGCCTGCTTGTTGGGTAATTTAACAAAAAAGAGACAGATGGGTTCCCAAACATATTCATGATTGTCTCTTTCATGCCACAAGACTGCCATAAAACTGACACTTCAAAAGTCACTTTCTTTACAGATGCACGTTTGTTTCACAAAAGGTCCATTAGACACAGATGGCATAGATACATGCATGTAATGTTTTACATATGAACAATTTCCATAATACCAGCGTATGAATAATTTTACTATTATATTTTACTTTAATTAAAGTGAACTTAGTTTAAAATGTAACAAGTAGTGTCTGCACTGTACCTGGATCAACATAATCCTGGAACAAAATTCTATTTAACCAATCAGATACAACCAGGGTTAGGTGCTTCTACAGTGTTATTCGCCTATCATTTCCCTCTGATTTTAGGGATAACCTATGGGTAGGGTTAGGGTTAGAGTTACACTGTAAAAAATATTTTCATGATTTGTTATTACAACATTTTTTCTTTTGTCAAATCAACTTAGATAATTAATGTGGTTCAGATAACATAATATTTTGAGTTTCTGTTGATTAAATCAATCGCCTTCATTGTATTAACTCAAATTTTTAATTTCAATGAACTCAAAATTTTAAGGCAACCAGGTAACTTTTTTAAGTTAAACCAACAGTTCTTTTTTGGACTGTTTTTGCCAGAAATGCTGTTCCAAAATATGTTGATCCAGGAACGTGTCTTACTTGGCAAAATCGCGGTGACCGATAGGTAACTTAGCTCTGAGAACCGACTTAGAACACCATAGCCACACCCTAGAAACCACTGACACGTTGTTGTTGTTGTTAACTAAAGATTCATCAATCATCAATTCATCAATTAAATTAAAGCTGAAATAAACAAATATATAGACCTCAGATGAAAAATTTTAAATAAATAAATAAATAAATAAATAAAAAATAAAAATGTTGCCTTGGCAACTAACTGAAATAAAATTAGTTTAAGCTGAAATACTAAAATTACTAAAACTAAAATTGAAATCAATATAAAACAAAGCTAAATAAATATATATATAACAAACTAATAAAAATTATTAAAAAGCATATAACAAAAATGACTAAAACTTAAACTAAAAAACTAAAAATATATCTAAAAAATAAAAGCTAATTCAAAGCATTATTAACACTATAATAGGACATAAATAATACTGAAATAACACTACATCTACAACCCTCATCGGCACAGGCAAGCACTTCACAATCAAAAAAAATAAATAAATAAAATAAAATAAAATAAAAATATATATATATATATAATATTGGATTTATTGTTTTCTATGTACACTCTTAAAAAAATGCTGGGTTAAAAACAACCCAAATTGGGTTAAAAATGGACAAACCCAGCAATTTGGTTGTTTAACCCAGCGGTTGGGTTAAATGTTTGGCCAACCTGCTGGGCAGTTTTATTTAACTCAACTATTGTTTAAAAAATACTGTATTGCTTGCTTAAAATGAACCCAAGTATGCTGGAAATTAAAATGTATTAATATGTTTAATAAATGAACATTAATAAGTTTAATGAATAATAATTAAAAGATAAACATTTATTAAATTGCTTATTAATAAATGTTCACCTTTTGATTATTATTGTTGCCTCAGTAATTATTTGTCTAATTTTTAATTTCCAACCTATTTTGGGTTCATTTTAAGCCAGCCATATGGTAATTTTTAAACAAAAGTTGAGTTAAATAAAACTGCCCAGCACATTGGTCAAACATTTAGCCCAACCGCTGGGTTAAAACAACCCAATCGCTGGGTTTGTCCATTTTCAACACAACTTGGGTTGTTTTTGACCCAGCATTTTTTAGAGTGTATTGTTTGTTGAATTTATTTGAATACAAAATAAATAATTCAAGGTCCTTTAGGATATTTTCAGCCAAAAGAAAAACGTTCACATTGTTACTATCATGTGGCCGTGCACCATTCCTGGATCTGAAACAGTAGAAAATGGCACTAGCAACAAGGTCATGAGTTTAATCAGGGAAATGTACTGTAAATTGCTTTGGATGAAAGTTTCTGCCAAATGCATAAATATAATCTAAATGTATCCCAGTTCATTTCACAAAAGCTAAATTCCATAAAAAGTGACAGAAGTGACATCATTAAAGCCCCATTCCGTCTGTGGCCTGTGGATGCAAACTTCCGTTGGCCATCTGCACTGCTGTCAGAGTTTTTATGTCTTTCTTTATGTGTCTCATCCTCCTCCTCTACACAAACAAGCCCTGATGATTTTAAGCACCTCTGCTGAGTGTCGGGCCACACACGTCCCGCTTTAAACGGCCCTCCGGGTCTCTTGTAAATCCAGAGCTGCTGCGGCTTCAGTCTCCTGCAGGTCTTTACAGCAGGAACAATGCTTGATTTAAAGGCTGGGGATTTTACTGTTCCTGCTTTAGCTATTTTTGCATGTGGCATCTGTTGTTTGCAAAGCTAAAGGCAGACAATTGCATTGAAGAGTTTTAAAGAGAAGCTGGTTCATGTGGAAGGAAGAGAGGAGAGGCTCACTAAACAGGTGACGGAAACACATAAGCCATGAATAATGGATGAAAGACTAGCACTTCAATAGATTGTTTGCTTTTAAGTTTTTTGCCTCCAGTCAGAGTGAAAAGTCAAAATGTAAATGAGTGGAATGAGTTATATAATAACACAACAACAAACAGAGAAAGAGAAGGGGTGTTGGACTAGATGTGCTTATGAGAATGCTTATGAGAATAATATATATATATATATATATATATATATAAAATGTCGCATCCAAAATAAAAGTTTGTTTACATAATATACAGTTGCAAGAAAAAGTATGTGAACCACTTACAGAATCTGTGAAAATGTGCAAAATTTTAACAAAATAAGAGAGATCATACAGAATGCATGTTATTTTTTATTTGGTACTGTCCTGAGTAAGATATTTTACATAAAAGATGTTTACATATAATCCATAAGACAAAAAAATAGCTGAATATATTAAAATGACCCAGTTCAAAAGTTTGTGAACCATTGATTCTTAACACTGTGTGTGGTTACCTGGATGATCTACGACTGTTTTTTTGTTTTGTGATGGTTGTTTATGAGTCCCTTGTTTATTCTGAGCAGTTAAACTGAGCTCTGTTCTTCAGAAAAAATCTCCAGGTCCCAAAAATTCTTCAGTTTTCCACCAACTTTTGCATATTTGAACCCTTTACAACAGTAACTGAGTGATTTTGAGATCCATCTTTTCACATGGAGGACAACTGAGGGACTCAAACACAGCTATTAAAAAAAGTTCAAACATTCACCGATGCTCCAGAAGGAAACACGATGCATTAAGAGTCAGGGGGTGAAAACTTTTGAACAGGATGAAGAGGTCCAAATTTTTCTTATTTAGCTTGAATATCATTTTTTTTCATTTAGTACTGCCCTTCGGAAGCAACAGAAGATACTTGCATGTTTCCCGGAAGACAAATTAAATACAATTTACCTTGATCTTCAAATTCCAAATGTTTTCACCCCCCATCTATTAATGCATCATGTTTTTTTCTGGAGCATCAGTGAATGTTTGAACCTTTTTTAAAAGTTGTGTTTGAGTCCCTCAGTTGTCCTCAGTGTGAAAAGACGGATCTCAAAATCATTCAGTCAATGCTGGAAAAGGTTCAAATATGCAAAAAATGCTGGAAAACTGAAGAATCTGCAGGATCTTTTTTCTGAAGAGCAGAGCTCAGTTTAACTGCTCAGGACAAACAAGGGACTCATGAACAACCATCACAAAACAAAAAAACAGTCGTAGATCATCCAGGTAACCACACACAGTATTAAGAATCAATGGTTCACATACTTATGAATGGGGTTATTTTAATAAATTCAGCTATTTTTTTGTCTTGTGGATTAAATGTAAACATCTTTTATGTAAAATATCTTACTCAGGACAGTACTAAATAAAAAATAACATTTTGTATAGCATTTTGTATTATCTCCCTTATTTTGTTAAAATTATTAACATTTTCACAGATTCTGCAAGTGGTTCACATACTTTTTCTTGCAACTGTACATTGTGTATTTTTATTTTATATATATATATATATATATATATATATATATATATATATATATATATATACACACACACAAATACACACACATGCATGTATATATTTAACAATATATATATATATATATATATATATATACACAGGTGCTGGTCATATAATTAGAATATCATCAAAAAGTTGATTTATTTCACTAATTCCATTCAAAAAGTGAAACTTGTATATTATATTTATTCATTACACACAGACTGATATATTTCAAATGTTTATTTCTTTTAATTTTGATGATTATAACTGACAACTAAGGAAAATCCCAAATTCAGTATCTCAGAAAATTAGAATATTGTGAAAAGGTTCAATATTGAAGACACCTGGTGCCACACTCTAATCAGCTAATTAACTCAAAACACCTGCAAAGGCCTTTAAATGGTCTCTCAGTCTAGTTCTGTAGGCTACACAATCATGGGGAAGACTGCTGACTTGACAGTTGTCCAAAAGACGACCATTGACACCTTGCACAAGGAGGGCAAGACACAAAAGGTCATTGCAAAAGAGGCTGGCTGTTCACAGAGCTCTGTGTCCAAGCACATTAATAGAGAGGCGAAGGGAAGGAAAAGATGTGGTAGAAAAAAAGTGTACAAGCAATAGGGATAAGTGCACCCTGGAGAGGATTGTGAAACAAAACCCATTCAAAAATGTGGGGGAGATTCACAAAGAGTGGACTGCAGCTGGAGTCAGTGCTTCAAGAACCACTACGCACAGACGTATGCAAGACATGGGTTTCAGCTGTCGCATTCCTTGTGTCAAGCCACTCTTGAACAACAGACAGCGTCAGAAGCGTCTCGCCTGGGTTAAAGACAAAAAGGACTGGACTGCTGCTGAGTGGTCCAAAGTTATGTTCTCTGATGAAAGTAAATTTTGCATTTCCTTTGGAAATCAGGGTCCCAGAGTCTGGAGGAAGAGAGGAGAGGCACACAATCCACGTTTCTTGAGGTTCAGTGTAAAGTTTCCACAGTCAGTGATGGTTTGGGGTGCCATGTCATCTGCTGGTGTTGGTCCACTGTGTTTTCTGAGGTCCAAGGTCAACGCAGCCGTATACCAGGAAGTTTTAGAGCACTTCATGCTTCCTGCTGCTGACCAACTTTATGGAGATGCAGATTTCATTTTCCAACAGGACTTGGCACCTGCACACAGTGCTAAAGCTACCAGTACCTGGTTTAAGGACCATGGTATCCCTGTTCTTAATTGACCAGCAAACTTGCCTGACCTTAACCCCATAGAAAATCTATGGGGTATTGTGAAGAGGAAGATGCGATATGCCAGACCCAACAATGCAGAAGAGCTGAAGGCCACTATCAGAGCAACCTGGGCTCTTATAACACCTCAGCAGTGCCACAGACTGATCGACTCCATGCCACGCCGCATTGCTGCTGTAATTCAGGCAAAAGGAGCCCCAACTAAGTATTGAGTGCTGTACATGCTCATACTTTTCATGTTCATACTTTTCAATTGGCCAAGATTTCTAAAAATCCTTTCTTTGTATTGGTCTTAAGTAATATTCTAATTTTCTGAGATACTGAATTTGGGATTTTCCTTAGTTATCAGTTATAATCATCAAAATTAAAAGAAATAAACATTTGAAATATATCAGTCTGTGTGTAATGAATGAATATAATATACAAGTTACACTTTTTGAATGGAATTAGTGAAATAAATCAACTTTTTGATGATATTCTAATTATATGACCAGCACCTGTATGTATATATATATATAGTTCCTGTATATATATCCAAATATGTTCCATATATATTTCCATTGAAAGCTTGCTATGTGTGGCCCAACACTCACTGTATAAATGTATACATAATTAAAGGGGTGGTTCACTGTTTTTTTTTCTAGGCTTGATTGTGTTTATGAGGCGCAGTTTAACATGTCTCAATGCTTCGTTTAAAAAAAAAAAAAAAAAAAAAAAATTAATATATTTTACCTTTATTCTAGACCGCTGTCTCCATTGTCATTTGAACGGCCGGTTTGACTTCCTGATTCTATGATACCACTCCCTCCGAAATACGCAATGGGCTCAGATTGGTTAGCTGGCCCAGTGCATTGTGATTTGCTGAAGCGTCCGGAAACGCCACGCCCCTTACCATTAGTTGTTACATGTGCTTCGTTGGAAATGTAATGGCGTTTATATTGCTGAATCAGACCCAGATAGCAGTAATGATAAAAAGGGTCAAGCAGAACCTCTGCAAGCACGGTTTCTGAATGGTAAATATTTCCGTTTGTATTTGTGTCAAAGTGTTTAGATATGCTGTTACTTGTAAATGTTACTGCTGTTTATGTTAGCTTTCAATATACAGTTTTGTACGGTATCGTTTAATTTATAGCATGAACAACTGTTTGTCTGTGAACATAGAATTTTTGTTGGCATTTGAGAAGTATGCAATAGAATTTAGCTAACTGTCTAACGAAGCCAAACCGCGTTGGTCTTTGTTTACGTCCTTGATGCAACCAAAAAATAGCAACAGAACTATAGCTACATTTAAAAGACGTACAAACAATAAAACATTTACAGTTTGGGGCACATAAACAGCAGCTTCTGCTTTTAAAGTGGGAACTGCTTCATCTTTCAGTAATAGCCTTTGTGCAAATCCAGCAATGAACTCGTGTAGATTCTGGAAGCTGTCTTCCACGCCGCATCCAGTGTAGACAATATCACTGATTATAATGGGTTCTGTTATGACGCGTCGCATCGCGCCGCACGCGTCCGGTGTAGACAACTCTTCCACTTCCATAATGCCGCACGACATGGCCTCGCACACTTTGTTGCGTGTTCCCGTGGGCAGGGTTTATGTTAATTGCAGGGTTTATGATGTCACCAACCCGAGAAGAAGCTCGTTGTAGTGCATTAAACTGCCATAACTTGAAAAGACAGTATCTGCGTTTGCATTGAACTTTCAGCGCTGTAACTTTGCAGATACTGTTTATGCTCATGCAGCAACATTACACACTAACTAAAGTTAAAAAAGTGAAATCGCAATGAACCGCCCTTTAATTATAATAATTAGCATTATTTGAGTTCCTTAAATGCATAAATGCACGTGGCTGTATATCACAAAAACATGGAAAAATGTCAAATTGTCATGTGACAAGTCTTTATACACAGCTTTTTATTTTGATTTGGGGGTGAAATATTAACCTGATTATTTATTCATATTATGGCTTTGACATCTCTTACAACAAGCACGCCATGATCTCAAAAAAATTCCATTCGGGTTCAGAAACTGAAGTCCATTTTTACTGCAGAAGAAGTAAAACTGTGTACCCCAACAAAGTGTATACTATGCTGGAACACAAACATGAATTAGTGTCTTTTACAGGCTGTTGTAAATGCTGGTATGATAAGGAACTGTGTGGAGGACTGTATGCATTTCAGTCCTTCTAGACAAATCAGTGAATTCCACATCGCAGTGGAATGCCTGCACGTGTATGCTTAAGTGCTTCTGAAATCGAAAAGATTTGATATCTAAATCTAAATGTTATCAGCTGAATGAGCGCATGTCATATATGATGTCATGTAACTGAGATCTCTTCTCAGTTGTTTAGACAGCGATGAGATTAAATTGCTTGTGCTGAGAAAAAGACTTGTCTAGAGTTTCAGAAGAAAGTCTGAATTCCTTAAGATGAGGTGGGATATGTTCTCTGAGACCAAATCTAGGTCAAGGAAGGATATGATAGGTGTTCAATGACTGTACATGAGTGTTGGTGTGTCTAATACCTGCTCATACACACACCTCTAACTTGCATTGAGTTGGAGCCACAGAAGCACATATGGGCTGAACAAAAGTCAAACTCCCAAACCCATCAATAGAGCAATTACCTTCCAGAAACATGGTCTGTATCTTCTCCCTGTGACCCTTTGACCCCTGACACCTCTCCTCTTATTATGGCAATGCCGTGGGCTCGAAAAACCTTTCAGTTTCAAATAGGCTCCTTTCAACTAAAGTAAACAAGCTTTAGAAGAGCAGCTGCAGGCTTGGATGTGAATGGCTCAATGTGATTCTCTATTGATCTGGGGGAGTTTCATTTTCCATGCACAGCATTACAATCCCATTTGCCTAATGACGGCTCTGAAAATCAGAGTAATCTGAAAAAGATTACAAAGAATAATCTGTCAAATGAAATGAAACACAGATTTCATGGATCATTAGGAAGCCTATTGAGAGCATTAAATCTGAGTGTGACTCTTGAGCCCTGGTTATTAAAGCACTCTCATCACTCATTCAGTCTGTTTGTGACTGGCTTTTGTGTTTTGTTTAATCTTGGCAACTTCTTTTAATGTAAAGTGTGGTAACTAAATGTTTCCTTAAATCTATTTCCAAACACAAGAGGAAAACAATTAACAATGCTGACGTTTTACATGTTGACTACCTTAAGCAGGTGAACAGGTTTCTGGATAATCTTTAACTGAGTTTGATGTGGGATGTTTGCTGTTCTTCAGATTGTGGGCCAAAAGAAACTGTGTATTTATTCTTTGGTTTTACTTGAGCAGAAAATTCCAAAGATCAAAGGTAATTTTTCAAAGCAATAGGTCTAAATTAAGATAAGTCAACGACTATAATCTTGCAAAACAATATCATAATTAGTGGTTTTATCATGGATAATGGATCATTAATTAATTAAATATGATTCAAAATATCATAATTATTCATGTTTAATAAAGAAAACATGAAAGAAAAATGTAAAACACTTTAAAAACTGCATAGCAACACCCTGGCAACACAGGTCCAAAAATATATTTATTGGTTTTATTATGGGTAATGGATAATTAATAAATAATATTATTTAAAATATCATAATTACTCATGTTTAATAAAGCAAACATGAAAGAAAAACTTAAAAAACTTTAAAAACTGCATAGCAACAACCTGGCAACACAGTGCAAAAATATCATATTATTGTTTTATCATGGGTAATGGGTAATTCATTAATAAATACTATTAAAATATCATAATTACTGATGTTTGATAAAGCAAACATGAAAGAAAAACATAAAACACTTTCAAAACTGCATAGCAACACCCTGGCAACACAATGCAAAAAATATCATATTATTGTTTTATCATGGGTAATGGGTAATTCATTAATAAATATTAATTAAAATATTATAATTACTCATGTTTAATAAAGCAAACATGAAAGAAAAACGTAAAACACTTTAAAAACTGCATAGCAACACCCTGGCAACACAATGCAAAAAATATCATATTATTGTTTTATCATGGGTAATGGGTAATTCATTAATAAATATTAAAATATTATTATTACTCATGTTTAATAAAGCAAACATGAAAGAAAAACGTAAAACACTTTAAAAACTGCATAGCAACACCCTGGCAACACACTGCAAAAAATATATTATTGTTTTATCATGGGTAATGGGTAATTCATTAATAAATATTAATTAAAATATTATAATTACACATGTTTAATAAAGCAAACATGAAAGAAAAAACGTAAAACACTTTAAAAACTGCTTAGCAACACCCTGGCAACACAATGCTAAAATATCATATTATTGTTTTATTATGGGTAATGGGTAATCAATTAATAAATATTATTAAAATATCATAATTGCTCATGCTTAATAAAGCAAACATGAAAGAAAAACTTAAAACACTTTAAAAATTGCATGTCAACACCCTGGCAACACAATGCAAAAAATATCATATTATTGTTTTATTATGGGTAATGGGTAATTAATTAATAAATATTAAAATATCATAATTGCTCATGCTTAATAAAGCAAACATGCAAGAAAAAAACGTAAAACACAGTAGCAACCACATAGCAACACATTGGCAACACAATGCCAGTTAATATTATAATTAGTGGTTTAATTATTGATAATGAATCATTAATTTGCCCAAGCACTGCTCTTAATCATATTCTTTATATTATAGATAGTGAATCATTAATATTAATGTTATTATATAATATTATCATTACTACTCTTGTTTGATGATGCAAACATAAAAAATTCAAAACACTATAATTAATAAAATCATAAATAATATAATATTTTTAAATTATTGATAGTGGATAAATAATGTATACTTTAATTCATATAATATTTTTTAAAGGTGTTTAATAAGCCAGACATAAAAAAATCCCTCAAAACACCCTAACAACCGCATAACAACCACTCATGATTGAGGCAGCAACTTCTGCATTGAAAGCACATGTAAAAACACTTTACTGGTACATTTACACCAGACAAAGGCTAAAACTTATTGAACGAATTTCTCACTGAAGTATTTGATGGGATTAATGGACCCTTTTAGGATGAAAACACAAACATGCCTATGATCCATGACTGACAAAATTATGTCTGCTGTTCTGTAAAATAGCTCACTGTCTGTGGAGTCTTGACTTGTCTCATCAAGACCTGACAGAAACCAGCAAATGTCTGATATCATGATATCTCGCATCTAGATGGACAATCTGGCGCTGCACAAAAAGATATAACACGATTCAAGTAGATTTAAGACATAACAACAAAAGTAGGACCGAGATTTACTGGTAATTCACCTTCCAGAAAAAAAAAAAAAGTGTTTGCATCCACCTTTTAACAAAAGCACTTTCCTCTGAGTCACTACACAGAAAAAAAAAAAACTCAACATGACACATGATGGAATGAGCTCTCAGGTGTAATTGTGGGAGTATTTCCTGTGGGATGACAGTACTTGTCATGAACTAAGATGATAGGCTATTAAGGTGAGGACAGTTATTTCCGGAGTGACACTAACAGAGGAATTTTGTATCAAATGTCTTCAAGGGTCTTTTAGTTATGGGAAGTCAAACTACTGTAAGTTCCAGTCAAGAAACTAAAGCTTGTGACTCAAGCTGTCCTTGCATAGATAAGTATTTAGTGTCATAGATAAACTGATATGTTTAGTAGACATACGATATGTAGTATACATGTGTCATATCTATCTATCTATCTATCTATTTATCTATTTATCTATCTATCTATCTACCTACACACAC
>NC_067230.1:27663817-27668817 GCF_019924925.1 Ctenopharyngodon idella
AATTTAAAAAATAAAATTTCCAATGCTTTACAAACAAGCAGAAAATTAATTTCAGAATATCCTAATATTTATTATATTTAACATTTATTTATTAGTTTATATGTACACAATTATTATGAAAATAGTTTAAAATCACTTATTTAATAAATAATTAATAAATCATTTATAAATTCTCTGAATTCATTTCAAAGCAAAAAGCCGGTAAAATTTAAAATGTACTAAATTCTAAATTTAGTCTTTACTATTTTTATTTAAAATAAGTAGTAAACATTTTTTAAAGAATAATAATAGTCAAATAAAATGTAATTTTAATGTATATATTTTACACATCTAATAACATACAATATTTAAATTATATTGTATCACATTTAGTAAGAAATAAACATAAAATAATAAAATAAACAAACAAGCAATTACTTATCATATTTATTAAAATAATTTAAAATAATTGATTAATAAAAAAATTTATACCTTATACCTTATCCCTGGTTTCACAGACAAGGCTTAAACTAGTCCTGGACTAAAATGCATGTTTGAGCTGTTTTAACTAAAAGCAACTTGCACCGACATATCTTAAAATATGTCAGTGCCATTGTTTTGTCTCAAGATGCACAGCAGTAATGTTTATTTTCTAAGGCACATTTATAAAAGCTACTTAAATTCCCTGATTGAACTAAGGCCTAATCCTGACTTAAGCCCTGTCTGTGAAACCAGGCCTTGGTCATTACTGAAGCTCTAATTGTATTATATTTATTGCAGTGGATATTAACCCTCAGAGGAGATGGCAGGACCAGCTAGAGTTGGAGAACGCCAGTCTGAGGGAGCTGGTGGAGGACTTACGTTCAGCCCTCCAGAGCAGCGACGCGCGGTGCATGGCATTGGAGGTGGCGCTACGCCGAAAAGATGTGCCACCCCAACACACTGCTGGTGGAACCCCGGAGAGACAAGACTGCAGCGCTGGGGGCAAAACAAAAACACGACAATCCAAACACATGGAATTGGACACCAGAAGAAGCACTAAAGACCTCCAGCGAGAGCTGGAGCTGATCCGTGCTTCACGTGATGGACAGCTGGAGGAAGCCATGAGGTTTAACCAGAGGTTAGAGGAAGAGCTGATGGCAGCTTATGGAGAGCTCAGCAGGATGCAGGAGATCGCGGACAGTGTCAGGACTGAAAACGCACGGATTAAGAAGAGGACGGAAGAGGTCAGAGGGTCACTGGCTGCGGGGTTGGAAGGCGTGAGGGCCTTACAAGACCAGGCCAAACAAGCTGACCTGCTCCGAGAACGAGTCCAGAGTCTGGAGAACCAGCTGGAGAAGTTCAGGTAGACCTTTTATTCATTAAATGCTATAATTTCAGTCACACGTGCATAACTATACAGTTCAAATGTTTGGGGTCAGTCATTTTTTGGAAAGCAATTTATATTTTTATTCAGCAAGGATGCATTAAATTGATCAAAAGTGACAGTAAAGACAGTAAATGCTGTTCTTTTGAACTTTCTATTCATCAAAAAAATCCTGAAAACATATCACAGTTTCCACAAGAATATTAAGCAACACAACTGTTTTCAACATTGATAATAATAAGAAATGTTTCTTGAGCATCAAATCCGCATATTAGAATAATTTCTGAAGGATCATGTGACACTGAAGACTGGAGTAAATGCATACAGGTTTGAAAGGACATTTTCTTTCTTTTTTTTTTTTTTTTTATTAAAATGATTTTACTTAATGTTTTATTGGTTGCCACCATTTAATGTTGGAATATTGGAATTTCCAATAAAGTAAAATTAGTTAAATTCATCAACAATATACAATTATTCGGAACCAGTTCACTTCAAGTCCTAGTCGCACGCATACATACATAGCATAGTTCTGTCATGAAACTCTAGATGGCACAGGCTAATAAGTGCTTAAAGAGTTAGTTCCCCCAAAAATGAAAATTCTGTCATTAATTAATCACCCTCATATCGTTCCACACCCGTAAAACCTTCATTCATCTTCAGAACACAAATTAAGATATTTTGGATAAAATCCGATGGCTCAGTGAGGCCTGCATCGCCAGCAATAACACTCCCTTTTTCAATGCCCAGAAATCTACTAAAAACATTTTTAAAAAAGTTCACGTGACTACAGTGTTTCAACCTTAATATTATAAAGCGCCGAGAATACTTTTTGTGTGCCAAAAAATAACAAAATAGTGACTTTATTCCACAATATCTAGTGAAGGGTGATTTCAAAACACTGCTTCATGAAGCTTCGAAGCTTTATGAATCATTTGTTTCGAATCAGTAGTTCAGAGCGCCAAAATCACATGATTTCAGTAAATGACGCTTCGTTATGTCATAAGTGTTTTGAAACTTCAATAGTTCACGTGACTTTGGCAGTTTGATACGCGCTCCGAATCACTGATTCGAAACAAATCATTCTTAAAGATTCGAAGCTTCATGAAGCAGCGTTTTGAAATCGCTCTTCACTAGATATTGTGGAATAAAGTCGCTATTTTGTTATTTTTGGCGCACAAAAAGTATTCTCGTCACTTTATAATATTAAGGTTGAACATCTATTGTCACATGAACTGTTTTAAAAATGTTTTTAGTAGCTTTCTGGGCATTGAAAAAGGGAGTGTTATTGCTGGCAATGCAGGCCTTACTGAGCCATCTGATTTTATAAAAAATATCTTAATTTGTGTCCCGAAGATCAACGAAGGTCTTACGGCTGTGGAACGACATGAGGGTGAGTATTTAATGATATAATTTTCATTTTTGGGTGAACTAACCCTTTAACTCAATCTGCTTGCAATCACATCATTCTCTATAAGGTGCAGCTGATTGGTTCCTGCTGTATCAGTAGCCAATGAGCTCGCTGCTCAACCTTCAAATACTTGGTCAGCATTTGCTGTAGCAGTTGCAGTGCGCTTTCAGCAGCAATAACAGCAGCGGCAACATATCAACATTGTCATATACATTACCATGCCAAACACTCCGAGAGTTGTCATGACAGAAATACTTTTCTAAGACCCAGAGCAGACCACAAAGGCGTTCCCAGACAAGAAACCATAATCAACACAAAATCTTGGATAACTGTAAGATTTTTACCTGCCCTGATGCTCCAGAGTGGATTCTGCCATGAGTTTGTGTTGATGAGTCAAGGACAGGGATTGGTTATGACAGATTAGTAAGGAGCAGCATTGAAGGGCATGTCAGAGACATGCTTGATTTCCCTTTGACAGATGTTAATGACCTTCCTTAATAACACAGGACGGCACAGTTTCCTGCAAACGGTTATTAGTCATTTGCTTTCAAGTGTATTACAGCAAATCATCCAAAGCCTTTATTACAGCATCTAACTCTGCATGTCTTATTATATCCTGTGAGGAAGGAAATAAGTTCTAGACACGTGTTTAAGCAGGTATGTCTTGGACAGTCAGAGATCAAAGACGTTTATGCTGATTTTTACACATTTGTCTCTTGCGTATATGAACATAATGCAGTCAAATAATGCAAAGATCTCTGAGAAAAGGTGTAGAAAGTACAGAGAAATTATATGTGAAGTATTTTGTGGCTTTTAGTCCGCATTTATTAGCATATGTTAGTTTACTTGTACAAGCTACAAAGGTTAAGTCTGTAAAAAAGAAAAATCTCAATTTTTAAAATCGACTTCTGAAATGAAAGGGTTAGTTCACCCAAAAATGAAAATTCTGTCATCATTTACTCACCCTCAAGTTGTTCCAAACCTGTATGTGTTTCTTTGTTCTGTTGAACACAAAAGAAGATATTTTGAAGAATGCTAGTATCAAAACAGTTGTTGGTCCCTATTGACTTTCATAGGGAAAAAATTCTGTGCAAGTCAATGGGGACCAGCAACAGTTTCTTTACCGACATTCTTTAAAATATCTTCTTTTGTGTTTAACAGAAGAAAAAAACTCATACAGGTTTGGAACAACTTGAGGGTGATTAAATGATGACAAAATTTTCATTTTTGGGTGAACTATTCCTTTAAAAGATGGTTTTTGTGGCTTGTCTTCATATTAAATTAACTTAATGCACAAACTTAAACAGGGAATGTGTAATTTCAGTGCCACTAGTTTCACCAAACAGAATTGAAAAAAATAATTACTGTTTTTACACAGGTTTCTTGAACTCTCCTCTGTCTCTGTCTGCAATTTAATATGAATTACGCAAACCAAAGACTAGTGCTAACATACTTTAACAAGTTTTAATAATCAACTAAACTTCTGTGTTCTTAAAACTATTTCCAGCATGCATTAAATGGCCAAATGCCAGTGCTATAAAACTTTAGCTCACATTAACCTTGCAATCAATCAAGTAGATGGCTGGCTTTCAGTAGACGCTGGTTTAGCAGATTAATATCTGGGTTAATATTTCATTATTTGCATCACAGAGCGGTGATGTAATGCTCATTCCTCACCTGGAAAAACAGGTCGAAACCTGCTCAGAAAATCCACAGTCTGTAGGGACAATAATCAAACTTGTTCATGCATCAGCAGCAGCACAAGAAACGTCCTCTTTCAGTCATGTGATCTTAAACAATTTGATTCCAAAGATCTTGACTCACCTGCACAGATGGTTATTTGATCATGTTTACAGTGTGTTATGGCTTATTCTTAGGGCCCAGTGCACCTGCACAGAGCTGAATATGAACAGAACCGAAATACTAGTTGAACCATGTGGGTCCGGATTTCCCGCCCTCCATGATGATGCCCTCATGAGAAGAGGTAAGGAGATCAAAAAACAAATCATAAACTAGTCAACTTCTCATTTGGATCATAAGAAATTACTTTTTTATTTATTTTTTGGCAATAAAAATAGACTGATAACACTATTTTAAAAAAAATTGTGCACAGTATACATACTGTCAAATAGTATGGCTGCATCCTAAATAGCATACTTCCCTACTATATACAGTAGTAGGCGAAAATCGCTTACTTCCCTACTATATATAGTAGTAGGCAAAAATCGCTTACTTTCCTACTATATA